>NW_013952537.1:353568-355928 GCF_001266775.1 Austrofundulus limnaeus
AGGAGCAGACGGCTGGGTGTGAAAGGACACGACGCGGCTGATTATAGTTCAGTCTAATTGGCGGATGCGCTCATTTCCACRGACTCGTGGTTAAGGCCGACACATCTGTGCACCTGCTGGCCAACGGCCGTGACCTTTGACCCGTGACACCTTGAAGGCGWTAACGCAGTGAAGACACGAGAACATCGCTTGTTTTCAACATGTTCTGGGACTGGTGTGGGTTTGAAGACTTTGTTTTTGGCCATTTTAAGGGGTTTGATTGGACAGATGTGAGGAGAGCTGAAGATGTTGGACTCACTGATGTTTGTCGTCGTTGCATCAGTTGCGTTATTGTGTTACACTGCAACAGCAAAGGTTTCTGAACAATCAAACCCMCTGCCAACAAAAATACTTTGAAGAAGGAAAAAAATGGCCCATCTCTGGATTATCAAATGCTCCTAAAGTTTTACCCAAAAACAACAAGGATCAAATTGGATAAGTGGAAGATCAACAAAATTTTATTTACGTATACCTGAATCATGACTCAGCTGTTATTGGTTTTGCTAACTTCCTAACCAAATTTAATCTAACATTTCAGCAAATGGAGAAAAATGCTCACAAAGAATTAAACTTTCGCCTCAAAGGTGCAACAAAACAAACTCAAACACTGCATTTTCATCTAAAGCGAGATATTCTGCTAAGAGATAAATAAGATGTATGTATGACCTGCTGTTTCACACATGATCTCAACTGACAGTGTCAGTGTTTTCACGTGTGTTCTCGGTGTGTGTGTGTGTGTCTGTGTGTACAGGTGTGGTTCCAGAACAGACGAGCCAAATGGAGGAAGAAGGAGAACACAAAGAAAGGCCCGGGGCGGCCCGCTCACAACTCCCACCCGACCACGTGCAGCGGCGAGCCCATGGACCCCGAGGAGATCGCCCGGAGGGAGCGCGAGCGGGCCGAGAAGAAGAAGCGCAAGCARGAGCGGAAGCTGCTGAAGTCACAGAGCAAGCTCCTGGCGGGCGAGAGCTTCCACACGCCCGGCGGCTCGGAGAGCGACAGCGGGGTGTCGCAGTTCACCGACAGCGAGCAGCAGCCTTCCTCCCTCCACGGGAGCCTTCACATCGAGCTGCCGGCGACGACGAAAGGCGGACACCAAACCGAATCCAGCTGCGACCAAACACCACATGACTTCGGTCAGCTCCAAAACCACCCAAACCAAAGAACCGCAGGAGAACCGGAGCAGGTTTCTCCGAGCAGCACGCACAGCTCCAGCCCTGGAGGTCCGAGGTCCTCGGCCCTGCAGAAACGCAACCCTTTCAGCGTGGAGAGCCTGCTGTCGGACAGCATGCCACGACGGAAATCTCCTCTGGACTTTTCCTCGCTACCCAATCAGAGAACTCTGGTGGGTAAAGGCCACTTCTTGCTTTACCCCATCACTCATCAGCCTTTGGGCTTTCTAGTGCCCCAAACCGCCCTGAAGGCCGCACCGTGTCAGGACAACAGCTCCAGACTCAGCCTGGGTCAGAGGTGCGAGCCAAGCGAAGGTAGCCTGACCCCCTCTGACCTCTCCGGCTTTGGCGGCATCAGCAACTGTTTGAACTCGAAGCGCACGTCGCAAACCACGCCGCATCACAACAATCACATCAGCAGCAGGGCGGAAGGAGGAGACGCGGAGGAGGAGAGCGCCGGGGACCGCAGGGACGGACCGCTCCCCGGCTCTCCTCCACCGAACACTGTGGCCACAGGCGGTCCGCCCGGCGAGGAGAGGCCTCGGGAAGCTCCAGCAGAGGCGGGGCCCAACGGCTGCCAAGCTGCTGAGCTGYGCGCGAGCGACCAGGACGCGAGAGCGGCGCGAGCGTCTCCAGACCTCTCCGAGCGTCTCCAGGCAAACACAGACTGCCGAGAAACACCCGGAACAGATGGAGAGGATGTCGACATGGACTAAACACTTTGGAGGAGCAAACATAAACAAAAGGACCAGGAACAACGCTCGCAAACATTCCCAAAGCTCTGCTCAGATCGCTCGAAAAACATATCAGGAATCAGGAGACTTAATCCTCATCTATTTTTTAATCAGAAAGAATCCACACACAGCTGTGGCCCCGCCCCCTCCCTCACACATTTTTTCCCCTTCTTTTCCAGGCTTTCCTTAAACCTTTTTTAGAAACAGGTTTCTCTCTCTCTCTCTTTTTTTTGTGAACAACTTGTAACAAAATTTAGGCTTCAATAATAATAAAAAAAACACGACATACAACAAAAATCCTCAGATATTGTAAAACAAAATGAGAAAATGCTATTTATATGTACACATTTTGATAAATAAAGTTATTGTTTTAATTGAACCACTGTCTTTCAGGGGTCTTAAGAAGGGGTGGGGG
>NW_013952537.1:355943-357156 GCF_001266775.1 Austrofundulus limnaeus
CCCCCAACACACACACTCCCTTGTCTCTGTGTTGTGAGCCTGAGCTGCAGGCTCAAGTCCGCCTGGCTGTTTGTATTTATTGCTTTAACAAATTTATTCATTTGAAAAGGCCGAGCTGGAATGAGGTTAGTGGCCGCGGGCTATAGGACCCTGCGCCTCCTGCTGAGTTTTGATATGAAAGTAATTATTTTCCCACTGGCTGCTGCGGGTCTCGAGGCAATTTTTTTTCCTTAGCGCCCCCTTCTTCTTCCTCTTCTTCTCCCCTCCTTTCCTTTCAGCCCAAAGGGTTATTAGACATTACCGATTTCCAGTGATATGGAATCACATAAACTTCCTACAATAATAGAATTAGCATGAAAGGCAGGGGTGTCAAATTGAAATGGGAAAATAATAGCCGCGCCAGCTGCACCGTGTGCGCGCGCGCGCACGGTGTGCGTGAGGGCGCATAAAGTCTATTGAGGAAGAGGAGGAGGAGATGGTGGTGGGAGATTCGTGGGGCGGAATTTTCATGAGCTGCCGCGGCTGAGGAGGAGGAGGAGGAGGGGGAGATGGTGGTGGGAGATTCGTGGGGCGGAATTTTCATGAGCTGCCGCGGCTGTCAGACGGCCCTTGTAGTCAGCTATATTAAGATAGATGTTCGATGATATCCCTCATTGTTCTGTCGCTTATATTGATGTTGCGGTGTTATCGCCCTATTGATCATGTGTCGCACATAATAGGACAGGCGCGCGCGCCCGCCTGCCTGCCTGCCTGCCTGCGCCTTGTATTTTTTTCTTTCCTTTTTTCTTTCTTTCTTTTTTTTCCTCTACAAAAGCTTCTGGGCCCCTCGTCATTTGTTCTAATAGGACTGAGATTCCCTCTGGGGGTGGTGGGGACAGATAAAGATATAGAAAAGAAAAGAGGAGCAGTGATGTGCGTTAATAGTTGTTTTTTTTTTTTAAGATGCAAAGGAGGATTATAGCGGACACTAGCCCTGCTTAGAAATAAAAATAAAATGAAAAAAAGTGCCTTGCGTAAAGTGTAAACGCCATCAATTTCCCCGGAAACTGAAATCCCAATTATTAAAACCATTAATTCTGGAGCCCACCACCACCACCATCCGAAGCCCCCCCTCATTGAGGAGCTGTGCTGACAGCCCGGCTAAATATCTCCGATCCCTCCCGGTCACCTCAGACTTTATTTGCAAATAAATTGAGGGGGTGGGGGGTGGGGG
>NW_013952537.1:357352-359808 GCF_001266775.1 Austrofundulus limnaeus
AGAGAGAGAGAGAGAGAGAGAGAGAGAGAGAGAGAGAGAGAGAGAGAGAGAGAGAGAGAGAGAGAAAATAATAATTAGACAAGAGGATGAGAAGGGGTGGGAGCAGAAGAGGAGGGGGCAGAGAGGGAGAAAAGATGGGTTAAGACCGAAGCTGAGCACTAAATTCCCAGACAGCTAAAATCAATGAAAGTAATAACCCTATTATTTAATTCATAAGGACATTATTCCCCCATAAGGCCTCGGGAAACGTCCCTTTCGACCGAAACAATCACATTAAATCGTCCATTCCGGGCTTGCTGTGTGAAATTTCTACTTTTATTTCTCTCACTGCTTCTTTTTTTATCCCCCCCCCCCCCACACACACACACACACACTTTTTTTTAAATGGGGGTCGGTTTATAATAATCGCTTAGTTTCAGGACTGCGATTAATTAAAAAAATACGAGTTTGATCTCCTTTCAGTATTAAGGCGCATGTGCGCGTGCTTTGGAGAAATAACACCAAAAACACGAGTTGAGAAAATGTAGCACTTCTTTTTTTATTTTYAAATAAAAAAAGAATAATTTGGGCAACGTTAAATCTTTACCCTCGCAGGCAAAAAGTCCTTCATTTTGTGTGAATGGAGCAAATTATGTCCCATTGTGAAAAAAGAACCAAAAAAGAAGCAAAATGTGAAGGTGATTAATAATTGGGTGTGGGGCTTTAATACATGTTTTATTATCAAGAAAGTTGGTCAAAGATTAACTAACTTTATTTTAAGTTAAATTGGACATTTATTTGTTTGTTTTTATTTTGTTACCTCTATCTACCCATTTATCCATCCATCCACTAGTGCGTGTGTTTGTGTGTTTACCAACACAAACGACCAATCGATCAAGTGCAGTCTAGACCCCCCCGTGTCCGTGCCGCTCATGCATCACACTTTATGAATTCAATTTCAACCGGGGAGAAATTTTCAATTTGAGCGCGCGATCATTACGGCGTGGGGGGATTGCGTAAATTGTTTTTGCTCTATTATGCATTCGGACGCCATCATTTTTCTTCCTAATTACCGAGGTGTCAGCGCGGCCCTGTCACCCGGGCGCTGATTTTCAATTTAACTGATCATCATACATTCATTTTCCCATTTGATAAATCTGCTGTGTAGACGCGCCCCGCCATGCCCGGAATATTAAAGCGGCGCCGGGGCGCGGTAATAGGGGGATGTGTATGCGGCAATGAGCGCGGATCAGCCAGCTAATTTAGCACCTTCCACATTCCCCGTCTCCTTCCACCCTCCCACCCCACCCTAACCCAACATTTCCAATTCTCATGAGTAGGCAATGAAAAAAAAAAAAAAAACAGGAGGGAGGAGAGTCCCACAGCTGCCCAACCTGCCTCACCCAACAAGAGGGAGAACAAAAACCCCAGAAATGATGCTGAAGGGTAAAATCTTCTAATCCCTGATGTTTGACTTTTACTGCAGAGGTTGGATCAATTAGCACTAATTGAGCTCCTCAGTGGATGTTATTCCTATTTATTAGGTTAAAACCTGCTCACTTCCTCCTTACAGCATAATTTAATTGTTCTTAAACATTTTGAGCCACTTTGTGTTATTATCAGGTCAAAAAGTTTAGCAAAAACAAACAAAAACATTTCTATTACACGCACCATGTGATGGATGAATACAAACTTTGAAAAAAATATCAAATCTTTTATTATATGCATAAATTGTCAGCATCGATCTAAATTTGGTTTCCAAACTTCAGGTCGTCACCTGAATCAGTTACAAAACCTTAGATAACTTCATTTACAATAAAAACGATTATTTCTTTCACCTTGATTGTTTCAAGGAGTGAGAACAACAATCATAACTGCAAACTGGCACTGTGCACGTTAAGACTGTTCATGTTGCCAATTTATTTGCAGTTTTTGTACATTTAAAGCAGGAATAGATGTCACAATCTTCTGTAACAATCGTTTTGTGAGTCAGGAGCTAAAAGTTGGGGACCCACTGTGGTGGGTAAACAGAATAATTACAACGGTTAAAACAATAATACACAAAAAAATCTAAGGAGAAGATAACATTTTTATATAAAAACAATAGCAAGATAAAAATATATTCTAAGATTTAATTTCACAAGAAGTGTTTGATCTCTGAAGTAGGACATTTGGAAGTTTCAGTAAAAAATCTAAAACAAAAGTTCTTTGAATGAACAAACTTGTTTGTTCCTCCACCCAATKTTTGGACAACACCCTCAGTAACTTGAGAGGCAATAGAAGGCTTACCATATAAGGTATACACTTCTTTTCATAATTTATTTTGAAAATCTCAGTATATGTGCACATCATTTCTACATTTAAACTTTGAATCGCCTTTGTTCTCATAAGTTTTTCATTCAAACCACATCCTTCATGAGGGATCCTCTGTTAGATCCACTTGGGCTGCTTATTTCTTACAACACAGAGTTTATATA
>NW_013952537.1:360483-362839 GCF_001266775.1 Austrofundulus limnaeus
TATATATACACTACTGATAGTTTGGTTTAAGTTGGGATATTAAAAAACAGGCATAAAGTTTTTTATTTAATTAAAGATAATAAGAACAAAATGCATTTAGTGCAGTTTGTCACAATCTTATCAAGTTTACTTCTGTCGATCATTGTCGGCATATTTTTGTGTTTAAAAATGTAAAGATCTAAGTTTTTATGAATTATGGTCAGACAAATTAACTAATAGATGAGTTCAAAGAGAGTAGGGATTAAAATAAGGATTGGAATTTAGGATTTATTAGTTATTTTCCTAAAATTCTTGGTTTAATCTCTGCATTCATTCTGACTTTCATTTCAGATTTCTGAGATCTTTTTAATATACAGTACGTGGTGACTCTATAATCCTCTTCTGTACCACTGACTATGAAGTGACTTCTGACACAGCAAAACCAAAAAAACAGTTGTTACCTAAAACCATATATTTGATTCAAATCCATGCACATTTTTTTTTAAATAGTGAACTGTCTAAATGAATCAGGGCTAAAATGAATGGAACAAAGTCAGACACTTTGGATTGTCAGCAGCAACAGATCAAGACATTTTTGTTAGAAGCTTTCAAAAAGTCTACAATCCTATTTTAACCTCTTCCTAATATCATCATTTCATTAGGACTGCAATTAATTTATTATATTTTAACTGTGTAAAAGAAATTGTGTGTTTTGTGCAGCTGAGGCGATCAGAGTGAGGGCCCCTCAAAGCAGCAAACATCAAGAATCATTTCCACTATTTTCAGTTTGTCATCTTTTTGTTGTTTTTGATTGTTGACAGAAACAGATTCCWGTAAGACCACCGTGTTCAGCTGCCAATAAGTACAGTCAGGACTGTTGTGTGCGTTGTGGCGTAATGAGCGTTTACGGGCGCAAAGCAGCTTTGGTTTGGTGGCGTTCTTTGTTTCATTAGCCCAGTGGTTGTAATAAATGCCAACGAGCCAACGGGATAGATTTTAATTAAGTCGGTGAGAGATGAGTGGAGTGACACAGAAAGCGGGGCAGGGGCGGCGAGATGGAAGTGGAGGGGGACAGCTTTTCAATAAATCGGTTCGCTCAGGGGTTACTCGGTGATTTCCTCTGCAAAGTGTTGGGGCCGAGCAGGACTCGCAGTAATTTGGTTGATAAATCAGCTGTGTTAGGGGCACGAAGCTTACCGCTCGACCGGTTGGTTCTGCGTGTGATTTATGTGTTACCCGGGGGTCGTACACAAGCCCATGACAGTCCAGGATGAATTAACCAGCAGCCTGAGCGCTCCTAATGAGCGAGTATTATTTCACACACACACCTGCTCTAAAAGGGAGGGGGGGAAAAAGTGTGAAGAAGGTTGGTATAGACCCTCCCTGCCTCCACCTCACCTCCTCCCCCTCCTACCATGAGCCATCCCTGAGGTGTCGCATTGATTCAGCATCACACACTTACACACAGACAGACACACACGCACACACACACAGGAGGAAAAGGTATTATTTATCTACAGTAGGCCATCTATGAGACAAATTGTTCAATAAAGGTCTGCCACCAACTGATTGGGGTTAACTGAAGCACACAAGTGACAGAGACATGTCCTGGCCAAAGATTCAGAGAACAAAACCCTTTTCATCAAACACTTCATCARTAACAAACAATGCTTTTTGTTGGCTAGAGGCTGTTATTAAAACCAGTAATGTCCAAACAACCAAAGATCTTTAGCAGACCTCAGTCAGATATTAATAACATACAGTATTGTCCCTCTTTATTTTTGGCGTGGGGGCCTTTTGCTTCGACGAAGTGATGATGCTGTTAGCATTTTTAACATTGTATCTGATCAGATGACATGAAGGGCACATCTAATTTTGTTAGGTGTCTTTATTTTCAGTTTCGACCTATAAATAAAAAAAATAAAATTCCCATCTGATGATCTAATTATGATATTTCTATAATGTTAGTTAACTTTTCTGTCCGGTGATTGCTAAAGAATTTTTCCAGTGAGAGTTGGACTCCGCCAAGGCTGCCCTTTGTCACAGATTCTGTTCATTACTTTCATGGACAGAATTTCTAGGCACGGCCGAGGTGTTGAGGGGATCCGTTTTGGTGGCCTTAGGATCGCATCTCTGCTTTTTGCAGATGATGTGGTCYTGTTGGCTTCATCAGAACGTGATCTGCAGCTCTCGCTGGAGCAGTTCGCGGCCGAGTGCGAAACGGCCGGGATGAGGCTCAGTGCCTCCAAATCCGAGGCCATGGTCTTGAGCCGGAAAAGGGTAGAGTGCCTTTTCCGGGTCATGTGGGTCGTCCTGCCTCAAGAGGAGGAGTTTAAGTATCCGGGGATCTTGTTCACGAATGGGGGAAGAAGGGAGC
>NW_013952537.1:363280-368082 GCF_001266775.1 Austrofundulus limnaeus
GGTCTGGGCCTCCCTTCTGAAGCTGCTGCCCCCGCGACCCGACCCCGGATAGGTGGAAGAAAATGGATCGATGGATGGATGATTGCTAAAGAAGCCCCTCTACCTGTCAGGACACCATGTAATACAGAATTTTTGACAGAGCAAAGGTTTGTAAAACACAGTTTTCACAAACTGCTTTGACATTATGAGACTAAAGTTATTTTAAAAAACAGCATTATTCTGCTTTGAAACAGTACCTGTTCTGATTTGACAATAATTTCTCAGTTTAGTCCAAATTAAACTCTCTTACTCTGAAACAAGGCAGTTCAAAGAGCTATCTACAACAGGTAAGATATTGCTTTGAATCTTTCCCACAAAAACCCACTTTAAAGGATCCAAACCCTCTCTGGAATGGTTATTTCAGGCCATGAAACCAGATGAGAAAAGCGCCAAGAAATAACTGCAGAATAAGGTTGAGAAAAGGCAACATCACAAAGTAAACAAGACCTTTAACAATTATTGGCAATAACTATGCCTGATTGTACATCAGTGAACCTCGTGTACACATCATTTTTCACAATAATGATTCCATATTCATGCATCAAACCAAACCGTGCGCACTTTTTTCAAGGAGGTGTTTGTTTGAGGGTTTATTGTTTTTCTTAAACTCTGTTCTGTGAGTTCATTTTTTGAACCTATACTCCTCAGCAGTGAAACGAATTTTAATAAAAAGCCATTAAACAACAAAACAATCTTATTTCCCAGAAGTCAAAAACATGTTCAGATGTTTTACATCAGTGTTACAATATTCCTGAATACATTTACTGTTACACTAAAAATATTTGGATGATAGATTTTAAAAACAATGTCTGCACTTTTCACACCATCTCCACTGTTCTTGTATCTGTGATTTTCTTTTTCATGAAACACACAAAGTCCTGTCAGTGAGACAGATGTGGAACAGCAGCAGCACATTGTCAAAATGTAAAATTATACAGATTTGGCAGGAAAAGTATGGACACAGATTATTTCTTTGTAGTAACAATACGTTTTGGCAATAAATCTTATACGGGCAAGAGCAACAGCAAAAATGAGAAGATTTGCCTAATTTTTCATGTGCACAACCCACATACTCAGCTCTACTGCTYATCCCACAAATGCATGTTCCTTACACATGTTGCATTATTTACAGCAAAGGGGAAATGAACAACAGRATAAGATTTATTGCCCRTAAGCATTGTTAAGAAAAAGAAATATACTATCAAAACCAAAATATCCTTACTTTTACGGATCATCTGTAGTTCACATGACCCTCCTGAAGTTAATCATTGTGTTTCTTCTAAACAGCAAATTATTCAACTCTTACAAAAAGTGCCAATAGAGTCAGTAAATGCAAATGTTGTGTTCTCAGTTTAATCATATTTAGTCTATGTTGATTTGTGTATTACAAGATAAGAGAACGGGACAAACAACCCAGTGGCTGATCACTTTTTTTCTTCATTGCGTATTTATTTCTTAATCAAAGACGACTTGGGACTAACTTGGTGGTGTTTTATTCCTGAGGCTGCAGGTTCAAGCCCCGTTTGCGTCAGGAAGAGTGTTCAGCGTAAAACAAACGAGTTTGCTTGCTGTGGCGACCCCTGCAGAAATAAAGTACAACAACACTAAGGATTCGTTTGGACCTGTTGAAACGGGGTTATGAACGTTTAACGTCTTACCTGTTGTAGACAGCTCTTTAAAACGACCTCAATTTGGAGGAAGTGACATTTGATGTTAATCAGACTTATGAGCTTACGTCTAGTCTGAGCTGGGATAAGAGAGGATATTGCTGCTATTTTCAAAAAAAAAAACAAAAAACCAACAACTTCAATCTCAAATACTTCAAACCAGTTCAAACACTTTAGTCGTATTTTGGATAATGCTTTCTTTTACGGTACCCTTATTACCATGTAATTACAAGGTAATGTAAATAGTAATTACTACGTTATTACCATGTAATTACAAGCAATGTAAATAGTAATTACTACC
Source organism: Austrofundulus limnaeus (assembly GCF_001266775.1). Classification (NCBI taxonomy): domain Eukaryota; kingdom Metazoa; phylum Chordata; class Actinopteri; order Cyprinodontiformes; family Rivulidae; genus Austrofundulus; species Austrofundulus limnaeus. Next base: position 365,288 of record NW_013952537.1, read on the forward strand.
TCATTACCATGTAATTACAAGGTAATGTAAATAGTAATTACTACCTTATTACAATGTAATTACCTAGTAATTATGGTACAAAAGAAAAACTACTGTTAGTAAAACTACCTTTATTGGRTAACTGCAATCAAATTACTATTCAATAGTAACTCAACACTATATTTATAAACAAAAGAATGCAACTACATTTTGGGGTTAGTGGTTAATTGCAATAAAATATAATTTTAAAACTGTCCAAATTACCTACTACTTATTTAGGTGTTACATAGTGAATTGTAATACATTACCAGGTAAGTGCTACATTACTGCAGACAATTAATTACATAGTAAAATTGTACCCTAATTACCATGTAATTATGTGGTAATAGGTAGTAATTACATTTAAATTACWTTTTTATTACCTTGTAATTACATGGTAATAAGGGTACTGTAAAAGAAAGTGTTACCGTATTTTATACCAATTCAAACAGAAATATAACATCACTCTTGCTGAAGGCTACGATTAGCTGCTCTTGCCACTAGCGATTATGAATATTTGTGAAATTCCATTTAAATAACCATGTGGTGTCAGATCAACAGCAATGTAAAAGTTTAGTAATGTTTGTTTAATCAATTGCTTAATTTCTCATTAGCAAGTCAATCCTCTCAGAATATTGGCTTCTCAACTTTCCTACAAAATTCTGCTTTAAATTATCTGGCAGTTCCACCAAAACATGACAAAAAAGCAATATGAACCAAACTGATTTGCAAACTTTTGACAAAGTTGCTTTTGTTGTGCAAAATCATTTCTTTCAATTTATAACTACATCTGCTTTCTTGTTTGTGAATCGTCCCAGTTTGCAAGAACTGTCAGGTGCCGCATGAGGATCAGCATTATGTATGAGAACACCAAGAGAAAACAAAAAGCACAACTGTTGGATAAACCGAACGTCGCAAGTGTTTTATTTCTGTCAAAGTGCAAAAGATCCTGGATACAGCAACGTTTTGTCAACAACCATTTCTCACAACRCTCAGATTTCTTCACCCGAAAGGAAAAAAAATACAATACCTGGTCCTCCAAATAAAGTCTGTCAGTGAAATGTCCTGAAAAAGGGTGAGCACAGGGGTTAATAAAAGGAGAATTAATTTTACTCAGACTATGAGGAGATTAGTGGCACAGGAAATTCTGCTTTTAATATCTTCTTTAAATAGGATTCAAAACATACATCAGCAAGATCCTTCTTTTTTTGAGGATTTATATTGTTTCCGGATGTAAAACACAGCACTCAGAACTTTTCAGTTTTCTACAGAAATGAAACCGACTCAAATTAATATCTTCAGCAGAGAGAGAGAGAGAGGGACAAACAAACATTTGCATGTATGTGGTAAATTCTTCATGTGCCAAAAGAAGCAGATGCTTTTTTCAAAAATAGAGAAAAAAAGGGCAGAGAAAATGTAATAAAGCAAAGAATTGAATACTTCATCTTCCAGATCCCAGAGCGCACATGCCAGGAGTTTTGTATTATAAACGCACCGGTAGCTGAAACTTTTGTTTTACTCCCATGCACTAATCTCCATCCTATCCTGCTCCCTGCTATAATTTTGTTAGACTTTCCTATATTTATTTAATAAACGCTCCAAATTCAAATTGTAACTTTGTGTGTCGAGAATTAATGGGAAAAGCCCTAACTGTTAAATCGTAAAATTTGAATTAGAAAGTTCCCATGTAATGCATATCAAACATTTATTAAAGCCACACAGAGTAATTGAATTGTTCTGGTGGTCTGATTTGTTTAACCAAATTCTTCGGCTGTTGAAGTGTGATACAAGATTACCTGCAGAAATCCATTAAAGGCACAGGTATCGTTTTTGTATTTGTGCATCTCACAAAAAAAAAAAACCATAATAAATATATATATTTTCCTCTCTTTTCTCCCTATCTAAGCCCCAGCTCTGTCAGCGTCTTATCCACATCTTCAACGCTTATCTGCATCGAGCCCCTCAGTGAGATTTCAACCACTGTGACACGCAGAGAAAGCAGAGGCTGTCAGTCAGCTGTGYCCACAGATGGAAATCAGGATGGGAACAAACCGAAGCGAGAGGGTAGGGGGAAAAAATAAAAAAAAATAAAGGGGGAAAGTTAATATCATTTCATTTTTTGACCCTGTGTGTGTGTGACGGAAAGCAGACTTGATATACAGTAAGCTTATAGAAAGTGAGCGCATTAAATCAGCTTCCTTCAGCTCATGTAAATGTCAGCTTGTGTATCCTGAAAAAAAAAGAAAAAGAAATTTACAAACACATCTGGGAGAGTCCTTTCTCCTTTATTGGGGCTGGTTATTAAGCAGAGCCTATAATGCCAGCCTTTCATATACACACAATGAATGCATGTCTCCCACACACACACACATGCACACACACACACTCACACACACACACATGGAGTAACCAGGGAGAAACTTTGTGTTTTAGTAAGCTAAGTTTCACACATTGACTGGAGGTGTCCTTGCTCTCTATTGGTGTAATTATCACTCCCAGAAAAGTGTTTCATTAGAAAGCTCCTCTTTCAGACACATTACTCACAGAGGGCTGGACACAAACACCCTGGACAACACACACACACACACACACACACACACACACTAGTCGATAATTTAACACCCCCCTATTCTTGTCTTCAGTATGATCTGTTTTTCTGGACATCTTCACGTCCCTTTTTCTTTTTTTTTCCCCTCCGATTTTTTTTCTGATGTTACTTCATTAAATAAAAAAAATGTTTTATTTTTTTTTCTCGTACTAGCTGTCTTCAGTTAAAA
>NW_013952537.1:368192-369263 GCF_001266775.1 Austrofundulus limnaeus
CCCCCACCCCCCTCCTCCATTCACTTCCTCTGCTGCCCTCTCTTTAGGGAGGCCTGCAGGTTAATGAAACGTGAAGTGTGAAAACTTCCTGAGAGCCAACCAGAGAAGATGCAGTTTCCAGATGTGAGCCAACGGATCTCCCAACGAGCACTCAAAGTCAGTCAGGAGTGGGCGGGGCAGGTCATCGTGGGGGGGGCTGCTTGAACGAGGGGGTGAAGAAGAGGACAACCGCGGAGCAACAAGGTGACGYGCATGATAGAGGACGAGACGACAATTTTTTTTAAAAACAGGTGAAAGACGAGAGAGGGAACGAGAAGGGTGAAGAGAGTCATTACTAAGTTCATAATTCATCCAGCAGTTGTTGAAATGTTTGACTCGGAGGGAACCATGTTAAAAAAAACAAGTTTTATGGACAAACACAAATAACAAACCTTGTCAATAATATGGAACCGTGATGGGTTTTCAACTGTGTGTCAGCTAATCTGCTGCAATTAAGGACTTTTCTGTTTGCTGCCTTCTCAGTCCGGCAATCATTGGACAGAGTGTCAAAGGTCAACCTCCTGCCACTTCACTGTCTCCTTGACAAGACTGTATGTGTAGAGTCATAACTATCTAACAGCTGCAGCCTTTCTGTGAACACGTGTAAGATAGTTTGTTGAAATTTAAATGCACTTCACGGTATTCTTGAGGAGTTTAGTATATATGTTTTTATAAATAATGTGCAAKTATCTTCTCTATATAATAGATTTTTACTGTGATTTTAGAAGTTTCTGAGCTATCAATAAGTCTATGTTAATACATGCCTCGCACCGAATGACAAACACACAAATAATGTTATATCTCAGCACTGTAGGAACTGATGTCTGAGAATCAAGTCAGCCGATAGAGGGAACTTCCTTATGATGACATGTACAGGGACATGACTTGGCTCTGAGCTCTTTGTGACACTATTTATGACCCCCACATGCGAAGCGGAGTCATATTGTTTTCGTACTGTTTTTTTTTTTTCAGTGTATTTTGGTCAACCGTACCACAAAAACGGCTGCACCGGTCAACATGAAATTTGGCAGG
>NW_013952537.1:370794-374962 GCF_001266775.1 Austrofundulus limnaeus
CACACACACACACACACACACACACACACACACACACACACACACACACACACACACTCACTGCAGGGGTATTGACTCATAGGAGAGAGAAACAGGTTTAAGGCAATTAGAGGAGTGTACTTTCTGCCAGAAACCCACTATGATCCTTTTCACTGCAGTTAGCTGAGTGGCCATAAACTCTGACTAATGTTTCAATGCTTGGAGGAAGTTAAAGAGGACTCCTCGTTGTGTTGTTGACATTTTTACAACTAAAATAGACATGTAAATGGCAGGTCAACGACTTTTTTCCCCCAAATCTAAAGGTCAGTGTGAAAACAGGTCCACATTGATCATATCTTTGAATCGATTTAGCTCTTGATACAAGTGCAGTTTGTGTGAACAGCCGACCTCTTCAGTCAGTTCCCGGGCAGCGGTAAAAAAACGATTTTAGTGATTTTAGTGATTCAAAGCCAAAACAAAGTGCTGAATTCAAATATTCTTCAGATTTGCTCGAGCTCAGCTGTTACGTGCTAACACAGCTTACCTTAACGAAGACGTTGCCGTCAATAATCTGATCACCGACAAGCCTCTTCATTCAAATGCAGATGTTTTCTGTCTCAAACGAGCCTCCATCATTTAGACCATATCTGATGACCTGTCGTTCTTGCCTGTGCATAGTATTTGTAGTGTTTTTTTTWATGTCCTGGATAAATTATTGCTGGTTCTCTGCATAAAAAAAAACTACAGGTGTGAAAACTTACAGGTGTCAGATTTGTGTGGTGCCAGATTGGACAGATGTTGCTTTCTAACTAKGATTTTTTTAAATTTTACTTAGACACATGAAGTAAGTTAAGGGAGTTTGTCATCAATCATACCAGCTAGAATTCTGGGTTGTGTCACACCCCCCCACTCCAATTAATTCCTTCAAGACTCATATTTCTGGAATCAGCAGGATCAGAGGACCAGGTGGGAAACCAGACTCRTGCTCAAATACATTTTAGTCAATGAGACTGAGACTCTCAAATGAAACTTGACTGTCATACAATTTATTGTTTTAGAGTTGATCAATTATTGTTGGTTTGTTTATTTTAGATTTTTTTAGTCAAATTAGTTTTGTGATTTAAAAAACTGTGAGGATCTGTGGTTTAGATTTTCTTTAGTGTTTCTGCTCCTCAGTGTTTTTTCCCCCAGCTCCTCCCACACCTGTTCATGCTCGGTTTCCCTCACAGGTGTTTGTTATTTCAGCTCGTTAATGTCTCTATATATTGTGTGTCTGTGGTTGTGTTGGCTCCCTGCCTCATGACCTGGTTGTTCCTCGTGATTTTTTCTTTTTCTTTTTGATCCTTGTTTGTTGCTGCGTCAGCCTTTTTGTTTATTTAACAAACCAACTTTGTTTTTGAACTTCTTGTGTCTACTTCCTGGGTACAACACACACACACGCACACACCTTTTTTTTAATACATGAAAATAATAATTTGTGCAATCAGGCCCTGACAATGCCAACAGAATGAACAATGACGAAATCTAAAAGTTTAGATTTGACTGTGAAGAACTTTATTGGGGTTTATGTTTATATACTGATTTAAATTAAATTCACATGGTACAGTCTTATGATAGAACTGTAAAGAAAAATGTGACTTTTTTTTGCTTAACTTGATCATTTTATAAAGATAGATACATGCCTGAAAACAAATTCAACACATWGYTGAAMTTTTAAATCTTAATTAGGCTAGATTGTAAATTGTCTGGAGAAGTGGCTTCCRGCAGCTGTAGGGAMCCCTCCYCGATGACRTAATCAAGTAGGCGGAGCCATGTCTYGGAGCCTGTGTTAAAWTCARTTCTCTTCCTGGGTTTCAGTCTGAACACTTKGTCRTTAAACCGGTCTTCAGCAGAGCGCTCTGGGTTTTGTATGATTTCTCTTTATTAATCTTTTCCATGCATTGGTACATTCTCCRTATGGTTCAAGCACAYAAACTGGTAAACGAACAATATTTTCTTTCAACTGGGTGGATGAGCTAATAGCTAGTTTCTGTGGGCCCAAAACTGAATAGGTAAAGTGAAATGTTATCTGCATTGGAAGTGCTGCACTGTTACCACTAGCCATGCTTTCAAATAACCAAAAATTGAGGTATACTTTGAATTTGATGGTGAMGCAAAGGTTATAAATGAGTTATTTTATTGTTGCTTCTACTTTGATCTCAGTCCCAATTAGACCTGCTAGTGCCTCAGTCTTTTAAAAAATAAGTTTTCTCTCAGGTTGTCCAAAAAGTCATCTATAATAAGATGTTAGCTTTTATAACTTTAYTTCAGAAGATTTAAACTGTTGTGTATACGCTTTACAACTTTTATTACATGAAAAACATTGTTGTATAAAGTACCTGAAAGTGATACACAGCAAAAACAGGAGTGTTAAAATTTCTGTGTTAAACTTTTGGGTGTTGATTTAACACCACTTAGTGTTATTTTAACACTTTCTGAGTACACTCACACCCAGTGTTGGTGTTAATTCACAGTGTTGATTTCCTCAGTGTTGTCTCAACACTGGACAGTGTTAAATAAGCTCCTCCCACTGTTAAGTCTTATATAACACTAAACAGTGTTGTTATATAACACTATGCAGTGTTGAAAGAAGTTTTCTGAAAAGCCCCGCCCTCTTCCAGCCCATGTCAGACAGACCAGTATTTACCCAGCATTCCTTGCTGAGAAATCTTGCAGAAATGATGTTTTTGTGTGTTTGTGACTATTAAAGAAGTTCATGAGAGTAAAACATGAGTTGTTCTGGTTAGTTTTCTTGTTCAGTTTGATCAAGTTGTTCAACTTTAAGTTTGTGTTATTGGCCAAAAATCGACACCATGAGTGAGAGGTATGTCCTGGTATGTGAAGAAGGGTGACTCCATTATGCTTTTCTACCAACTACTGAGAGTTTGATATTAACTCTGAGTGTTAAATTTATACTCTCAATTTCATGGTGTATTGACACCTTGTGGTGTCTGTAAACCTTTATGACACCACAATTTCCTATGTTAATAATAATTATATTCTGGTGATACTTTAACACTTTATTTTAACACTGTTGAAACGTTAATATGACACTCAGTATTGTTGAATATTTAACAACGGATGGTGTTACTGTTAACACTATATTTTAACACTAACACTATTTTTATGTTAATGTGACACCAAGAATTCTTGAATATTAAACACTGGTTGGTGTTAAATTAACAAAAAAATTGGTGTTAAAATTTAACACTTTCACAAATGTTATTTTAACACCACTTGGTGTGGACACATATAGACACTTTGTTGGTGTTAAAATTAACACTGTGGGTGTTAAATTAACACTGGCATTTTTGCTGTGTACTTGAGAAAAAGTACAAGTACCGTATCATAAAAATACTTTGGTAAAAGTTAAAGTCTTCTCTAAAAATATTACTTAAATAAAAGTCTTAAAGTATCTGATATTTTTTTGTACTCAAGTACCAAAAGTAAATTTCTGACACAAAATCTACTTAGGTATTATAAGTAAAAGTACTGAGTAAGAGTGAGCAGTTAGATTTTCCAAAACCACATTTATTGGGAGGTGATTTCTCCAAAAAATATTTTTTCTAACAGTGTGCAGCTGTGATGGGTTTTGTACAAGCTAATAGTGTGTCAGAATGGTATATATTTATACTTCTCATCCAACCACAATTAAATTAACTCTGGAGACATAATTTATCAGGATAGTATTTTTTTAAGCAATAACAACTCGGAATAAAATAGGAGTAATGACTTTCTACTTCTTACCTTTTTTAAAAAATGTAGTGAGTAGAAAGTACAGATAACTGAGTAAAACTGTAATGAGTAAAAGTAAAAAGTACGCTGAAAAATAATAACTCAAGTAAAGTACAGATAACCAAAACTTCTACTTAAGTACAGTAACAAAGTATTTGTAGTTAGTTACTTTACAACTCTGTTTGGTTATTTCGTCGAAAACGCCAAACGTTTTCTGTCATTCCAGCTACAACCGGTCAGAAAGGAGCAGCCCGTCAGTCACGTTGCTGACACCATGAATGTGAAGTGAGAACACAAACTTGTCAAAAAGGAGGTTCACAGATAAAAACAACAACACAAAAACACAACTGTCTAGGGTGCTTGACATAAAATGGTCTGGAGGACCCTTCATGTGGAGAGTGGGACACAATTATCT
>NW_013952537.1:374972-376617 GCF_001266775.1 Austrofundulus limnaeus
GACTCAACAGTGTTCCCTGCTCAGTGAGAACTCTTTGTACACACACACACACACACACACACACAGACACACACAATGAGAGGGACAGGGAGGCAGCTGTAACCATTCATACAAATACAAGCGCTTACTACTCTAATCCTATCAGGCAGGACTCGGTGGCTTCCCGCAGCTTTCAGAGGTCAACACAGACTTGGAGGAACGGGACGAGGATCTGTTCCAGCGGAGCCTCAGATTCTGATGCTCAGTGATGCTGAGCACAAAGAACACTATCTCAACAAGCTTTTAATTAAATTAATGTGTCTATAAATGATGATCTAGTACAAAAAATGCATTGTACCTGCATTTGGACTGKTTTTTTTTTATTAAAAAAACCCTCAAAAATAAATGCCTACCTTCATATTCCATCAGAGACTCTCAGCTGTGTTGATAGTTTGAGAATTTGCTTTTTATTTTACTCTGACAGAGTTAATTAACAACACAAGCTCATAATATTATAGTGCCATTTTTATGCATGCTGGAACATGTTCACTAGTAAAAGTTAGACTTATTGAGTATGAATGGATACATATTATCCATCGCCTTTAAAATAAAGAGCTCATGTGAGCTTTTAGCACTCAGAAAGTGAGATGGGAACGACTCTCAGCTACCTCACATATCATTTTCTTTTTAGCAATAAAACCAAAATATTAACTGATATTTTCTTATAACTTAGGTGCAAACGAAAAATAGTCTTATCTGATTTTTCAAGATTCAAAAAGTGGTCAAAACATCATTTTACAAAAAGCTCCCACTGTCACACCAGACATTTGACAAAAAAACCCAAAAAAAAAAAACATTTCCACCATGCCCCACGGTGTGGTGTTAATCACTGAAATTAATGGGAAGGTCTAAAGATTAAAGTAATTCTAACATTTCCAAAAACTGTAATTAAACTGCGAGTTGAGGTTCCAAATCAACTTAAGCTTTGTAAAGTAACTAAGTACAAATACTTTGTTACTGTACTCAAGTAGAATTTTTGGGCATCTGTACTTTATTGAGTAATTATTTTTCTGTTTACTTTTTACTTCTACTTCTTACATTTTCACACAGTTATATGTACTTTCTACTCCTTACATTTTTTTAAAAAGGCAAGAAGTATAAAGTCATAACTTTTATTTCATTTGTGCTTGTTTCCATTGCAGCTTGTTGTTGTAAAAAAATAAATACTATCTATATAAATTGTGCCTCCTAGATAATGAATTTAATTGTGGTTGAATGAGAAGTATAAATATATTAAATTCTGATACCGTATTAGTTTGTACACAAACAAATCATGTCTCACTCCAGCAGGACATAATCATTAAAATAAAAGGACTGTACTTAAGAAGTATTTGTATTTCAGGAATTACATTATTGTAGTTGGCTGCAGCCCTCAGATTTTTATTTTGGGGAAAAAATTGTGCAGCCTTGATATATGTACAGTATATAAACTGAAACAGACCAGTGCATCCTAAATGTATAAATTAACACTATTTTAATACAACATAGTCATTTCAAATTTTTTTGAAGGAGGTCACCTCCTGCTCATTTTAAATCAATACTTTTACCTTCTTAAGTACAAAAAAATATCAGATAAGACTTTTACTCAAGTAATATTCCTAAAGGA
>NW_013952537.1:376739-378376 GCF_001266775.1 Austrofundulus limnaeus
TTGCTGCACTGTTGGTTTGCTGGTGGATTAGTGTCTGACTAGCTCCTAAATCTTTTAACTATGTAGCAAAATGTGATAAAAAGATAAATAATTAAAAATAAATAAATAAATAAAGCATCTCCAACCACAAAAGTGTCTGTACAACATTTCGTGGTCTCCAGTTTTGTGGTAATTAAAACAAACACAACCGCACCCTGCAGATTTTTCCCTTCCACTCCGTCTTTCCTCGCCTCTTGTTGAACACGTGCACCGGTGGGAGTTTGTGGTTCACTTTGTGTTTTATAAACATTTGAGAACGCCCACAGCTCCCGTGTGTCGGTGGATCCCTGCGTCCTCTTCGTGACTCTGTAGACATCTTTGCATCAGCACAGTGCAAACAACTCCAGGACGTGCACGCACACACACACACACACACACACACATACGCTGAGACGTGCTGTACTTGCATGTGCACACACGTTCCCCTGTTGGAAACTGTGCACGCAAACACAAAGACACAAACACAACGACGCACAGACACCAACCTGTCGGTCGTCAGGAGGRAAGAACAGCCAACTGAGACATGCAAGTGTAGGAAAACATTTCATCCTTATTACTCTGTTCTTACCTCACACACACTCTGTTTGCTGTATTTATGTTGTTGTCTACCTCACACACACTCTGTTTTTCTGTATTTAGCCATCATCATCCTCACTTTTCCTCCTATTTCTCTTTCTCTTGAGGGGCTTCTCTCCTTTCCTTCTACACTCACATTAATCTCTCTCTCAGTCTCTCTCCTTTCTCTCCTCCTCATTCTTTCTCCCCCTCCTCAAGGTGTCTAAGCTGGGAGACATTTAATCGCTGCAGTAACGGTTTCATATCTGGAACAGAAATCAAATAACGCAGGATGATTTACTCCCCCTAGCAACATCCCTAGCAACCGACCCAGCCAGCAGGCCAGACCTAATCAGGTTGAAAATATTTCAATTATTCTGTTGATTCTTAGAGGTTAGTCTGTGTGGGTGTGTGGGTTTGGGAAGACCAGTGTGTTATATTGTAACCTGAATACCTGAGAAGAGCGGAGATGATGTCACGGAAGAGAGGGAAACCAAGTTTGTCACAGAAGTGCAATTAGAAGCTCCGCTGTTATGATGGAGACATTAGAAGGATACAAGAACACATGGYCGTCCTGGCTTGGATAAGCCTAACAGTTGGCATGCTCTGTGTGTGTGCGTGTGCGTGTGTGTCTGTGTGTAAGAAAGCGACAAACACCAGAGCTGGCGTGGCAGAAATGGCAGCAGATAGCCAAAGAGCAGGGACCGGATCCAAACACCAGGGAGCCAAAGGAGCAAATCAAGCTTCGCTCCTCACTCTATCAAACACATTTACATGATGCTTCTGTCTCATTCTGATGAAGCTGTGAGGAAAGTAGGAGTGTGTGTTTGTGTGTGTGTGTGAGTGTGAACAAATGGGGAGGTTTCTGTGGTTTATATACCTGTGTGGCTTTGTTTCTGGTGACATTTGGGGGCAATTTTAAGACAAAAATCCTACCTTTGGGGACAACTGGTGCATTTGGGGACAAAAGTCGAGTCCCATACCATTGGTGGGTTGGGTTTGATTTGATTTGATTTATTGATTTAACAGGAAAAGATTATTAA
>NW_013952537.1:378436-380307 GCF_001266775.1 Austrofundulus limnaeus
TGTGTGTGTGTGTGTGTGTGTGTGTGTGTGTGTGTGTGTGTGTGTGTGTGTGTGTGGCCTCACCTCCACTTGCAACACTTTTGTGTCCAGAGAATAGAGAGATTCAACTAAGTGAAATTGACAAAAAAAAAGGACTTTATTCGCCAGAGTTTTAAAGAAAAGATCTCATGACATTTGCTCATGCTTGGACTAAGTGTAGAGGTGACTCTCAGCTACTACCACACAGAACTTTAGCCTAATACCTGTAAAACTGACTGAGTGGTAGCCCTCTTTATGTTTGCTAAGGCTGATTAGCAGGAGTCGCCATCTTGAATCAGATTGGCTCCAGAAGTTAATCAGTTGTACATCCATCGATTGCTTTCTGAGTATTTTTATAACATTCAGAAGATATTTTGCTAACAGAAAGACAAATGAACAGGTGCACACAAACACAGAGACAAGGAACATCAGTGTCTGATCACACCATCCGTTGTTGTTTGAGCCAAAGTGGACTTAATGGGAGACAACMAAGGAGGACATCAAATCATTTGCTAAACTACATGTTGACATGCCTCAAAGCCTCTGGGAGAATGTCCTCTGGACAGATGASACAATAATTGTACTTTTTGCAAGGCACATCAGCTCTATGTTAGCAGAGGGGAAAATGAAGCAAATGAAGAAAAGAACACCGTCCCTGCTGTGAAACATGGAGGAGGTCTGTTATGTTCTGGGGCYGCTTTGCTGCATCTGGCACATGTTGTCTTGAATCTGTGTAGGGCAGAATGAAATCTCAAGACTATCAAGGATTCTAGAGAGAAATGTGCTGCCCTGTGTCAGAAAGCTTGCTCTCAGTCACAGGTCATGGGTCTTCAACAGGATAATGACCCAAAACAACTAAAAACATCCAAGAATGGCTAAGAGGAAAATATTGGACTATTCTGAAATGAAGTTCTATGAGCTCTGACTTAAATCCTATTGAGCGTCTTTGGAAGGAGCTGAAACATGCTGTCTGGAAAAGGCAGCCTTCAAACCTGAGACACATGGAGCAGTTTGCTCATGAGGGGTGTGTCAACATACCTGCTGAGAGGAGCAGAAGTCTCACTGACAGTTACAGGATCGTTTGGTTGCAGTGATTAACCCAAAAGGTTGTGCAACAAAATATTAAGTTAAGGGTACCATCATTTCTGTCCAGGCCTGTGTCATGAGTTTTATTTTTAACAATTTCTGTTGAGGCATGGTTAAAAAGCAATGTTGAAATTTCATTTGTTAATTTTCATAGAATGTTTATGTGTTGTTACTTTTGTCATATTCTAGTTATTTCTGTGATCATTGTGGGTTTTTCTTTCATTAATTGAGGGGTAACAACAATTTTGTCTGTGTGTATTTATTTAATTGTTTTTTACTTGTTAGGACAAAACAAAAAAAATATGCAAAGACAGTATGAAAATAAAGTGTATGCGTGTTAAAAACTGAGTATGAGTACAAGTACTTCAGTTTGGGTACTTGATGAGTACCAATACTGAGTACTTACTGACTTATAACTTAAACATTACACAATGACATTAAAAAGACATTAGTTTTATTTAGAACAGGGTGGCTCTCTTTCCTCATGGTGCGTTCACACCGAACGCGATTTCAGCGTCAAAATCGCAGCCAACGCTGAAGTTTGAAGCTTGTGCACTTTGAGGTCAGACGCAGGACACCTGCGCTGCACGTCAACAGCCGCCCCGCCCCTCCCTCCTCTGTCGGGCTGTTTAATGTCGGACGAGGAAGTGGCTTTGCTTTATTTACAGAGAGCCAGAGCATGTCACGTTCATCAGATAATTAATTCATAATTAATTCACCAGATAATTCAGAGAAGAGGCTCACAGCTCGCTTTCAGGACTATTTTT
>NW_013952537.1:382308-386191 GCF_001266775.1 Austrofundulus limnaeus
ACCGACATCTGGTGAAAATTTCATGTCATTAGCACCTCTAGTAATATATTTACTGAGATAAATGGTGACGTGTTCAATACTTATTTTACCCGCTGTATGTGATGCTGATTCGTCTTGTTTTTACATGTTTGAATAAATTGTGAATTTCAGATGAGGCACAGTGGGTATAAAATCCGTTTCTGTGATACTACACTGAACGTCGGTGATAATTTGAAGAGCCTTTCGGTGAGAACAGGGCGGCTTGGAGAGAAGGTGGGAGGCGAGGTAACAGCTCAGCAGTGGACCAGCTTGTTTTCACCGAAGTGAAGAGTGTTGTTCTGAAACATACACCATTATTATCTAAAAGCTGACACATGCTGTAGATGTAAACATTTTACACTCCAGCTTCTTAATCACACTTCATGTAAACACTTCATGTAAACACTTCATGTAAATCTTTTTGGTTTGACAGAGAGGGAAAACCGAGACAACAAAACTTACGGTGTGGAATAAAAATAAAAACAAACCCTGAACTAGGGCAGAGATATTGTGAATATATATTACCTAAATGATGGCTTTTTTATGGAAAGACATATTTAAGTTTGTCATGAAACATACGTATACAGTGCATTTTACCTGCTGGTATAACTTCCTTTGTTATGAAGGAGACCACTGGTTTTAGAGGCAGCAGGTCTAGGAGAGAAAACCAGACCTCTCCGGAGCGACACACTTCAGGTCTTCATGAGGKGATGCCAAGGTCTTCTCTGGCCAGAGAGGTTGTATTATCCCTCCAGCAATTCTGCCCTGGGGTCTCTCCCCAGTGGGACTTGCATGGAAAACCTCCCAAAGGGATATCTCTTTGGATTCATCCTAATTAGATGCCCGATCTAACTCACGCAGCGACTGATGGAGCTCCTCACCCTGTCTCCGTGGCTGAGCCTCCCCACCCTGGAAGCTGGTTTTGACCACTTTCACCCAAGATCTCATTTTTYYGTCTGKGTCCAAATTCAGAGGCCKGGTCCTCCGGAGGTCARATTTKTTTTATGTACGTCACAGCGCCGCGCCGGACACTGTCCAAATCCGTATACTCCTCCGACGCAGCCRACAAAYGTGTCCTTCTTTTGCCCCGATTTGAATGRCTRGTCCCATGGATCCTTCTCACCATATCCCATAGTGCATTGCGAGCTGACCTGAGATTTCCGCCCTTTCTGCTAGTAATGGYGGACGAAGCGAGAGAAAGGAATWCGTTTTAAATACAAATGTGACAACATTAAGATGAAAAGTTTCAAGCGTTTGTGTTAATACTTCTGTCATTTSTGTAGACATGKTTTTAAATATTATTTTGGTCAGAAATAAAACGWKCTGGTATAGCGAAATAAMCATGCACCTTTGGCGGGTCCACYTWTTTTCTGGTCTTTGCAGTCYACCGAGGACCTGGTCCACGTAGACCTTCAGTCATGATCCAAATCTCCTGACTATAAGGGTGAAGACTGGAACATAGACAGATGAGTAAATTGAGAGTTTTGCCTTTTAACTAAATTCTTTCTTCATCATGAGCACCCGAAGGATGAAGACCTAAACCATGAATCTCTCCAATCATCACCCAGATGCTTGAACTACAACACCTGAAGCCAAGACTCCCCCCGGTCTGAAGCTAGGGGAGGTGCTGCAGCACCCTCTCCTTTACTGTCCTTTACTTTACTTCCCTAATCTAGAACAATCAACGTTAAAATATGTTAGAGCAGAGGTGTCCAAACCTTTTCCCAGAGAAGGCCAAAATCTTTCAGGTGGCTGTGRGCCAATTTCAATAATGCTGTATACTACATGAAATACAAAACATTTTTAAGTCCTTTTATCTTTTTTTAATATTAAGCATGCAGGCAGTGTGGTGACCAGTTTTTTTTAGCCCATGCACTTGAAGAAAGTTTGATGTACACTCGGGCAGCAAAGACTCATGGGATATTTCCTAAATAGGTTATGTGATATGAGTATTACTGTTTTTATGAAGAATGGAAATCAACACATGCTTAAATCTAATTTAAGTTTATTTTGTAGTTACATACTGTATATGTTTAATACTAGTATAATTCAAAGATAAAGTACACACCATGAGTGAAAACTATCTGCACTACAGCCCCTTATATAGTGGAAATACAGTGTTTCTACAGAAGCAACAGGAGACTTATAACAAGGGCAACTACTGATGGGCCAAATCAAATTGCTTGATGGGCCAATTTTGACCCGCTGGCCCCACTTTGGGCACCTSTGCATTWGAGRCTCTTAAAATGCCCTAAAATACATGCAATAGAAAGAAATTACAAGCATTTCTAGGCACATAAGGCTTTACTGTATTAAAATACTGTATACATGCTGCCCAATTCTACATGTTGAAACCCTGATAAAAACACATTACATAAAGGTATCATCAGGAAATTGTATCGTAGTCCCATTATGCTATGGATTATTTTAACCACTCTGGTTGTATGACTTTGATKAAGAGCCAAGATTACAAGAACACAAAAAACAATGGGATTCAACCTTATTAGAAAGCAGGTGGAGTCAGAAATAATCTAACCCCAGCGGTTTAGTCACCTGTCCCAACAGTCTATGAGAAGCAACTGAAAATGTGAGAAAAATGTCCAAATAAATTTACCTYGAGCCTAAAAACGCAGATACAGAACAGACCCTGAGCATTTTCCAACAGGCTAGGCCTTTTTATAAACTTCCAAAAATTATTTTTACTCCACCACTCTTCACTCTGTTAATTTGGAAAAKAACTCAATCAGTGGAGAAAAATGTTGGAGCGAGACCAGCAGCAGGAAGAGATAAAGAACCAGTCAGTTAGAAGTCAGGRGGTTGGATAAACGTGGAGTCAAAAGGAGAATAAAGAGCTGATGAGAARAACCAAAAAGACAGAAAAAAAACCCAGAATTTCTGCCAATCAGTGTCATAATCACACTTTTCCAATTTCCTCTTTATGTTATAAAGACTACCACCCAGCTATAGGTAGGTCTGCCTCAGTATTTAAGTGTGTGTGCGTGTAACACAGAACAAGTGTGTGTGTGTCAAAGTGAAGGGCAGCAAAGCGTAAAATTGAGTCCAGATTCATTAGGTGCTGTGAGCTGAGCTGCAGTTGGTTTAAGTGATACATTTCCTCTGGAAGTGGAGGTGCGGAAGTGTGTGGGTGTGTGAGGGGGGTCAGCCGCATGTTACGGGTCTCTTTCTCTGTCTCACACACCTGTGCGCACCCACATACATACAGATTTGCGCACAAAGACAATTTGGTGGCCTTTATTCTATTTTCTCCCTCCTCTGTCTCAGTGGTGAGTGACACTGTAAATCTGAGCCAATTTCCTCCTCTAATCATCATTAAAAAGCGCAAATTACTCCACTSTCCATTAAACACTCCCACACGCCTGCTGCTATTAGGAGCTTTAAAGCTTTCTCCATGTATGGCAGGCTGGGGGAAAGCCTTAAAAAAGGCTTTCTATATCTTTACTTTATCTTTATTTATAGGGTGAGGTATAGAAACCATCAAATGTTCACAACTAAAAAGAAAAAAAGGTTAATTTTTTTATAATGATCACGCATTTTTACAAAAATGATTTTTAATTAATGTTATTGTGCCCAAAGTAATATTGGGTGTCCAGAAGGTGGTTWTATTTGAACCTAGCTAGGTCAACATGGTGATTAATAACAGCGTGCAAAAGTTTTGAGCCATCAAGTATTGCAAAACGGTCTTGATCAGTAGTTTTACAGTCGTGGAAAGTTTACCAACAATAATTTTCTTTTTTTTATTTTTCAGTATGCTGATACACACAATAAAAYATATTCAGTGTTAAACACAATATTTGTGCTTAGTGGAACAGTAGATACATAATAAATTTCCATCTTGACAAAGTAA
>NW_013952537.1:387186-388578 GCF_001266775.1 Austrofundulus limnaeus
TGTGTGTGTGTGTGTGTGTGTGTGTGTGTGTGTGTGTGTGTGTGTGTGTGTGAGAGAGACACCAAAGCCTTTTAGAAAGCCAGATGGAGAAATGAGTCAGACCTGAGCCATCCTGACTGTCGAGGTGTTTGAGCCACACTTCAACTCTCTCCTCCCGACTCCTCGGCTCCCTCAGGGAAAGCCATAAAGAAGCATTTAACTCTTAATGGAGAGAAGCCCATATGAGCAGAGTGCAGCTGTCCCTTCATTAGCCTGTGTTTGCTTTCACAGCTTGTTTGTTTGTTTATTGCTTGTTTTTGCACCTGCAGTGCGGACACTCRGGGTCGTGAGAAAGGTTGAGGGGTTCAGGAGAGGATGTGGTCATAAGAAGAAAACTCTGGAGGGCATTTCAGTGCAGACCGTTCTGTGAACTAGAGGATTTGAAAGGAAAATTATAAGTTTTCATTTTGTAAAACATGATTGTTGTGAGGGCGACACCATGATGAGAATATCTCCAAAACAAGRATGTCTGAATTGTGATTTTAAAATACAAATTTTGCTCTGGTTTCTTTTAGAAACCAAAACAACACATTTTAAGTTAGTTGGGGCTAAGGCTGAAACTCATGTCCCTGTATTACATTACCATAACTACCTTTGTGGTTATTTGACAAAAAAAAAAATCACAATAAAGAAAATTTAGAAGCAAACAAATTATATTACAACCTGGGATACGCCTTCAAAAAGTGAATAATTTGAACACGTCTTCACCTAGCCAAAACAACTACTTATATTTTAAAATTTCCTCAAAGGTAAATATAAATTGTGCTWAAACCCAAAGTCCAAGACAACCAACAGCTCATTACAACCACAAAGGTTTCATAACCAAGTTGAATTCAACAGAAACTAAAGAAACTGAATTTCCTACATAAATGCATTGTGAATGTTGACTGCCTGCTAAAATCCGGTGAAAAACATATATTATTATAAAAGATTATAAAATAAATAAAATACATTATAATTATAATATATAAAATATTATAAAAGAAGAAACTAAACAGCTAAAGTTTAAGCAAGCACAACAAAACAATAAACAAATAAAACAGTAGCTAAAAACTAAAATGTGCAAAACAGATGCCAAAAACAACAAAACCACAGAGCTGTGAGTAAAGTTATCAAAACAGTGGCTAAAAGTTCAAATGAGCAAAGCACAAACCAAAAGCTAAAATTAGTAAAACAGTTGTTAAAAGCTAAGTATAAGAAAACAAAAATACAGTAAGTAGTAAGCAGATTTCAAATTTTAAAAAAAATTCAAGGATTTAAGGGGATTTTAGTGTTTGATTGTTTTGAAAGACCATTTTTTTGGGAAAAGTCTAAAAGATTAAAAGTCAAAAATCACACAATTCCTAACTGAGT
>NW_013952537.1:389293-395721 GCF_001266775.1 Austrofundulus limnaeus
TACAGCATCAGCAACAATCTTTACTCAATTATAAAGCACTGGCAACAACAAGCTAAAATTACTTMTCAGCTTACTGTTTTCCTGGCCTTTTGTATAGCTTCATATTACTGGATAGTCTGGTACAGCCTTTGGTACTTTTCCTTYAAACCTATAGTGTCATTCRTTGTTGTGTCATAAATAAAATGACATGGGATTGATACAATGATCTCYGCCCACATCGAGGCAGCTCTTTGATCAAAGCAAACACAACCAGATTACAAAAAAATGTACAGAAGAAGCTATAAACACAAAAACAGTACTGTAAAAGCTGACTCAGCATTGACACTTTTAAATGCAAGGAGACAAACAGATTTTGCTGGATCAGCTAATTTTGAAACGTGATGTACTTGGTTGACTTTACCCTAATGTCAAGTGATCTGTTCTGAGCACAACCGTACATTTCTATAAATAATGATATTTAAATACATATTTGTTTTGTCTGCTCGTAACTCTTCCAGTAGATGAAAATCTAATGAAATCTACACCTCAGTGTGGATGTTACAAAGTGAGCAACGTTGCTCAGGTTTAAGCTGTTTGCATTAAAAACTAACCCTGTCATGAAGCTTTGCATTACTTGTCCTAATGAATCTTTATATGTCTCCAATTAGGAAACGGCACACAGTATTTGTGTTTGTGCATGTTTGTGCTGCAGTAAAACTCCAGAGAGAAGATTAGGGACTTCTAATCTCCTGCAGGTTGGAGGCAGGGCCCACTGTGTGTGTGTGTGTGTCCTTTGTGCAATGATAACAGCTACTACCTGATAAGCAGTAGCTTGTCTCTCCCGTGAGTCAAGATCGGTTATGTTACACCGCACTACTGCGACTCACTTTAGCCATGTGTGCATGTACAAGTTACACCGGCAAACAGCAGGAACAACCTTCGAATTCAGCATCCGAGGTTCAGAACTGCAGGCGCGACGCAGGGAAAACGAGGAAACAACCCGTCGAGGAGCGATTTCCCCCTTCTCTGTCTTTTCTCTTTCCGTCCCCTCCGCTCTGGATCCGGCGTGTATAATTCAGTAGCAATTTTGTTCCTCTATTACTTCTGTCCTCCCTCCTCACGGGGAGACACGATGAGATATGACATTTCATTTAGGCTCCTCACCACCTGCCTCCCTCACCTCCAAAAGGAAAAATAAATAAATAAATAAATATTTCATTAGCCGGACTCGGGGAGAATAAGGATGCGCATGCACGGTTGCTCCGTGCAGTAAAACAAAAACACATCAGCGGCTGCAAAAACAAAAAAAAACTATCCCTCAAAAACGCTGGGGAAGAAGAATGCATTCACACACTCAGACCTCCAGTCATTAAAGAATCTGACCTGAACGCCCTCGTCTACATGGATAAGTTGTACATATTGGTTTTGGTGCAAATACAGGGGGAGTAGGGCAAACCTTGTTATGTGGGCTGTAATATTGCACTGCCTGTTTTAAAAGAGACAACACAGATAAGTAATGGAGATAAGGTATCTCCCTCTGTACCTCCTATCATCCCGCCTCTCTCGTTAGACTTTTTTTTATCATCAACCCCCCACTCTATTGCTTTCCCTCACAATCTCTCTCAGGTCTTACCTAGAGACTCTCGGCTTTATTGTCTTAATTAAAACAGAGCCTGTTTAATTATTTTAATCCACACTACTGCACAACAGGGACTCCTGAGGAGATGGAGAGCAGAGGGGAGGAGGGAAAGGCTGGCTGAGAGGATGTGTGTGTGTGCGTGTGCGTGTGTGTGTGTGTGGGTGTGTGTGTGTGTTGGGGTGGTGGGGGTGGCCCTGACATTTCAAATTAAACTCTTCAAGTTCAAAAGCAAGAGTTCTTATCGCTCTCCCTCTCATTCATTTTCCTATTCCTGCCCTCCTCTCCCTTCATCTCTCCACCAGTCTGCTCTGCTCCGACTGATCTTCTCGTCCGCCGCCGCGGCTCCTCTCCATCTTCCTCCTCCTCGTTTCTCTCCTTGCTTATACTCATTTCTTTCTTCCTCCTGCTCCTTTTCACTACCTTTGAAAGATTAGCAGTTTGAAGAACAGCCTTGTTGAGAGCCTTTTTTTTCCCCCCTCAGCTCCAGGACATCAAAAGGATCTGTGATTATTACAATACCACATGGAGTCATGTGTGTATAAAGTTTTTTTTTCTTATCTTAATGCACACTCACATGCACACGGATACCTTCACAAACTGTCACTTACACTCGAGGGTGCAGTCACACCAAACTTGTTTTAGGTGCTTTATATTGGTTACTATTGTTTGATTATTTTAGTCTGAATGGTAGAATTAAGTAAAAGTACGCATCATAATACATGCAGTGAATCCACAAATGCAGACTCAAACACAGAGAAACACACTGAATAACAACTGAGGACTTAAATAAACAAAACAATGCCGTCATGAGGTAGTAAAACAATAACTACACCAACAGGGAACAGGTAGTGAGCAAACAGTACGATGCAAACACTGAGTGAATGGGAGTATATGCTGGGAGAGTTGCAGAGTGCAGCTGAAGCTAAAAGGCTGATTAAGAACAGGTGTGAAAAAAAAACTAAATTAAGGATCACTGAGGACTATGGCCAAAAACACTTTAGAAAAGAATTAACAGAAAAAGCATGTTGAACACAAAACCTCTCAAAAAGAAAACAAGGAAAAACAACAGTACACAAATCATACTTGTTCTTGTATTTTTGGTATGACACAGTTGTGCTCATCTCGAACATACAGTAGATTAACTGTCATTCTCAGTAAAAAGAAGATGTAGAAATAAAAAATATATATTGAAATTCTTACCTGAAAGTGATGGGTCATACATTTTGAAGTGGGGTTCAGTGGGAGGSTTAACATTTAATATTACCTGCTGTTGATAGCTTTTTGAAAAACTTCAGTTTTCAGAAAATGATTTTAATTAGGACCTGATTTATGGCCATTGATCACTGCAGTCATTATCTCATGTTGAGTTTTTTTATTTAATTTAATTTTTTTATTTTTTATTTTTTGCTGAATTATTTAAAAGATTTTTGTTGTTGTTTAGATATTTCCTATACTTGTTTTTTTGTTAGTTTGTAGTTCTGTTTGAGCCAATGTGGTGTTGTCCATTTGAGAGCAGTTTCACTGCACCCTAAAATTTATTTTGGTATTATTAATGATTAATCAGTCATTTTTGTCATCTGAAACCATGGAAGATGGGTGATCAGGCAACTATTTGTATGTGTGTTTGTCTGGTAGCAAAACAGGTGATGAAACACTGAACAATTTTTAATTAACTTTGTATCTCTTTAGGAACATTTGGGTCTCAAATGAATGTTTGGGGCTGAATTATGTCCTACATTTTTATATTATTTTGRAAAAAACATGCCTCTTTCAATACATTATAATCTTAACCATCTTGTACAAAAGATTGCTAACAACCTATTAGCAATAGCAGAAAAAAAACAATATTTTATAAACTAGAGCATCTGAGAAGACAATAAAGACATGGATTTTGTTCCTTTCACATTTTCAGCATGAGCACAAATTGAAAATATGATTAGCTACAAAGCTAACTTTTAACTTGTGACATTGTTTAATAAAATCTGTTATTAACCTCTTTTTGATCAGGCAAATTCTGTGAGAGTACAGACCTATTTTGCACAGAAGACCTTGCAGGAAACCTATCATGCAATTTTTTAGATTGTGGGAGGAAACCAGAGTAACTGGGAAAAAAACCCACACATGCACAGAAAGAATATAGAGCCGGGGATCGAACCCAGGACCTTTTTGCTGTGGGGCATCAGGGCTAACCACTAAGCTGCTGCCAAATAACTTTGTCACAACAGGAATTTCACATCATGTTTGTCTGCAAATGGTGATAACCAGTATCAAAAACTATGAAACTGGTGATGTTGATGAACAAAAGGAAGAAGGAAACCCCCAAAGAACCTTAACATCTGCTTGTCAGACATTAGCAACAACACTGACAGCCTCATTGGATCATAGACACAAGATTTCAACTCTTGGACGAGACCCCWATTTGTTATGACCTGGCTCAAAGATCCTGGAAACACGCAGGGATTACTTAAAGTATTTTATTTGAAACAAAAATTAAGCCAATAAATAAGTAATAAAGCAACAAATGAGGTTTGTCTAAGTGCAAATGAGGTTTGGAACAAAAAAATTGTACACAGTAACAGTTTATACTTCAAACTAAAAGTGTCATTCTACAAAACAGACCGTTTCAGTCTGAAAAAGGAAGAGAGACGGTCTGACGGGTTCTGTCCCCTGTGGTCTGCTGGAAAGAGGAGGACGGGGTGAGGGTGGAGGGGGAGGCAGGGCGAGGCGGGCCAGTGACGGATAGGAGATGGCAAGGATGGACGGGCAAGAATAGTGAGAATACATTACATAATTTCCACTCCCACTTCTGCGTTTTCTTCCTATTCGCTGTCTGATTAGTGTGACCTTGATGCAGCCACAGCCCGGCCTGCTCCTGTTGAACTCTGGGTAATGAAGCCAGCATTTACAAATTGAGAAATAAACACCTGGCTCCCTGGGAATGGTAATAGGCTCTGCCTCTGCTCCATGCCCATTCACATTCCCACTGTCCTTCTGCCTTTGTCACCCTCAGCCTTCCTCTCTCACTTACATTTCTTCCTCCTCTCTCATCCTCCCCACCACCCACTCCCGCCCCGTCCGACTCTCTATCTGTTTCAGCGGGGAGTCTAAACTCCTCAGATTTCCAGTTTACCTTCTGATTAAGGAGTGAGTTGAGCGTTTCTATTCCCTCTGTCTCCCTCCTCCGTTCCATCCCTCATTCATGTGCTGCCACGGTAACTAGCCTATTATCTGACAGTTCCACTCCACTGACCTGCCCAATAACAGCTTTCACATCCCTATAAATGCCCCTGAGAGAGCAAGAGGAAGACACGAGAAAAGGAGGGAAAAAAAGTGTGTGTGTGTGTGTGCGCATCAGCGTATAAACCCAAGAGATTGGCCTCGTGTTATAAACATTTACGCCGGGCTAACAGATCATCTCCAAGATCCGGGATTGGTCTGACGCCCCTCCCCCGGTCCCCCCGGCGAATTGAAAGCCAAAGATTAGCGAGATGATAGCTTTTCAGATTGGCAAGGAAACACAGAAATGAGTTTCACCTGGTGAGTTTACGGAGGTTAGACTGGGACAGTTAAACGGCAGATAAATTGATGGTTCTCTCATTGTCTCTCAAACGGCATCGTGGYGAAATCTATTAACCATCAAGCTGCAGCAGAAAGCTGATATAATGGATGAGGGCAAGAAAAGCAGGAGATGAYGGAGGACAAATTAGAAGTGTGAGGATGGCTGAGAGTTGGTGTAAAGAGAGGATGAACGAGAAGTTGAACTGATTGTTTTACTCTAATAAATGCACAGAGTGCAGACGTTTTAGATCAGAGTTCAGAGGGTGTGTTGAGGATGACTCTCTGATACAGCATCTAATTGTTGTAGCTGAYTCCTAGTACACACTCAGCTGTGGCSGCCATCTTGAATCAAGCTGATTTTAAAAGATGTRAAAGTACATTCATTGAGTTTTATTAAAATTTTATATTGCTTGCCTCAGGCTGAAAACAGAAGTGCTATAGCTAGCTGCCATACGTATTATAGTATGCTATGCTATTCTAAAGCCTCCTCTAGGTGTGCCTGTTTGTGGTTCCCCTCAGTTCAGTCTTGCCCAAATGCGTCTCCATTTCCAGTTCAAACCGAGGTTTCAGAACCACCTCGGCGATGGTTCCAAACAGTTAGAACCGAGTGTTGTGAGCTTACAATTTTGACGTCAGCAAACTGCTGCCGGTGGATTGACTGAGCCAAGGCAGAACTTGCAAACTCCTCCTGCAAACTTTTCCTGGAGAGGACATGGACACATACAGCTTGAGCTGGACGGAGCGGTTTGAAACGAACAGACGTCCTGGGAGGTTTTGGACCAACATACATGGCCCATGGTACATGTGCAGTTTTAAACAGTGCCATGACAAAAAAAAAAAAAAAGTCTGACTACTGTACGATAAAATCAAAACAACTTTTTTTTTAAGTGGGGGTTGCCAATCTGCCCTGTGCAGAACACAGACCGGACTGGACAATGAAGAGGGGGCTTRTATGCTGCTATGAACAATAAATACACAGTGGGTAAAATAAGTATTGAACACGTCACCATTTTTCTCAGTAAATATATTACTAAAGGTGCTAATGACATGAAATTTTCACCAGATGTCGGTAACAACCCAAGTGATCCATACATACAAAGAAATCAAACCATAAATGTCCAGAAATGAAGTTATTTGTAATAATGTGGAATGGTACAGGGAAAAAGTATTGAAAAGTATTGAACACATACTGAAATTTATCTAATACTTTGTACAAAAACCTTTGTTGTCAATGACAGCTTCAAGACGCCTC
>NW_013952537.1:396665-405133 GCF_001266775.1 Austrofundulus limnaeus
AATGGTGACGTGTTCAATACTTATTTTACCCACTGTATTTTTTAAGACTTAAAAAATGTTTGTTGTTTTTAAATGTTTTTAAAAATTAAAAAATTTTTAACAACAGAAATCCACTTTGGTCTTGGCCCTACTGAAACTAGCTGTTACCTCATTAATATAATCAGAATATAATCTTCATTATGTCCAAATTGAAGTTTTTCAAGAAGCTACCTTCCTCAGGTAAGATAATAACTTCTCAAAGCCTTTTAACAAATTCTCACTTTGAAAAATGTAAACTATCCTCTTACTGTGTTTACAGCAACTAAAGTGATCTACATTAAGAGTTAGGAAAATCTCATTTCAGTGACTGTCACATAATATTCACTACTGCATTCAAAAATGACACATCCACACACACCCAGACACAGATAACTAATCCCTCCCTCTTGGAAATTAACTGTATCACGAGTCCTGATTTTATTAGAAAGTTAGTCAATTACAGCTGACAAAAAGTGCAGCATGTCTGTCAGAATGTGCGAGTGTGAATATCTGCTCTCTGTAGTCAAAGCAGGAAGTTTGAAACACCTTTAAAGATGAAAACTAATGAGTCTATTTCATGATGATTTGGCAAAATGACAATGAAATGACGTGGACTCCATTTAAATGGGAGCTAATAATCCTTCAAACTGCTGCGGAGGTTTGTAAAGTTCAAGTTCAAGTTTTTCAAAGAGAAAGATAATTTTTTTAATTCTGTAAATATTAAATTTTGCTATCACATTCTTTGAATAGAAAACAAGTAGATAAATGCAAYCATCAAATGAGACAGAGCAGAAGTAAGTGATGCAAAGCACAACGCACAAGTGAAGATTAGTGTAAATTATTGTTAAAACCTTGACATCTAAGCTACTGTACTGTAATATTGAGTAATGTATTTGGTACCCCCACCCTCACCCCCTCCGGATTCCCACCCAAAACAATAAATCTGTTCTGGTGACTTCTGAGTTCTGGTGCATTGGTGCTTTGCGTGCCTGTAGGGTTCATATACTGCTTTGCAGTTTCTAGTTTAAACTGACTTCTTCATCTCCATCTGACAGTGACCCAAAATAATGTAAAAAACCCATCAGATTTACAGTCTGTGTTAGCAAATTTATCAATGCTCTGCCTTTGTCATCGCTTCCTGTCACTGCAAAGATCTCAACAACTGTTCATCTCGGCAGCACGACTTTTATTTTTTTGCAATGTTATCAAAGTTGCCTTTTCAAACATTCATATTTATAAAAAAATAAATTATGTCACAGGCACTTTAAATTTTGATACTCAAGATTTCTTGTAACTTAGAACTAAAATAGGAAAAATATCATTAGTTCACTGTTTTACACTTTACAATAAGGCTTCCTTAAGGCATTTATACATGTTTATTAGTCATTGATAAATAGCGTACTGTCTACACTTTACAAAAAAGCTCCCTTTGATAATTGTGGATGTGTATAATGCAGTAATACAGTAAAATATTATACATAAAATATCTGTTTCCAATATTGTGCTTAAAGGTAGAATCCTAGTCTTAAGATGTAATATGTGCACAAACAGATTTGGCTCACTATTTGGCAATAAACCAAATAGTTTAGTCACTTTCTCTTTCCTTAATTAATGCATAATAAACCCTTGTTAATGATTTATAAAGTGTTTACGGATGAATTAATAACCTACATATAAACTATTTATAAGCCATATATAAGGGGAGCCTTTTTGTAAAGTGGTACTGAATATGTTACTCCATTTGTTAGCAGTGTGTGTGGTATGACTTTCAGTTAAATGTTGCTGAGTTTTGGTTTGTGTTTGCTGTTGGCTGCGTCAGCCATCCTGAGTCAGATTTATTCCAAAAGGTTRATCTTTATTTGTAAATTCAATCATTGTTTTTATTTTTGTTTGTTTTTGTGTTTGTTTGTTTGTTGGACACTTTTTATGACATTTTGCCAACACAGTCCGACTGCACCATTCATTGTGACAGGCATCAATATTATTTATGCATTTTAATCTCACAATAGTGTAAGYATTTTTGGTAACTAAACAAAATCTTTCTGAATAAAAACACAGCTAATTCAGTTCTAAACCAAACTGAGTCCACCATGAAGTCCAGAGAGACATTTCCCATCCATTACTGAGTGACGAGCTCATGAGCTGGCAGGAGARCGTTTGGAGTCTAAAGTGTGTATGTCAGGGTGTGTTGACAGCGAGGAGGAAGAGGAGAGCTGAGATCACATGGTCTGGAATGTCTTCGAGACGCTCYKAGATGAAAAAGGTGAGAAGGGCCACAGGAACAGATTCCCATGATCCCACTTGACCTGACCCAGGCCGAGCTAGTCTTGGGTGGTGGTGATGGCGAGTGTACGCGTCTGAGGAGGGCGGGAACCCAGTCGGGATTTTGGTTTGTCCTGTTGCTTCTTTTGAGCTGAGATTAAAATCAATTACTTTCAAAGTGCTTTGCCCTTCGATTGCTCTCATTTCATCGATCATGTGACATTATGGGGATGTTTTTATTATATATTTTTTGTCTGGGATGATGCCAGCATCATGCAGCAAAGACTAAATCAGTCAAACAGAGCAACAGAAGCAGTTAAAAAACTCTGAGTCTAATCTGTGGCTGCTGATGAGTGTTTGTCTGTGTGCATCTGAGTGTGTTGAGGTGGAGATGATAGCTCAGTGAGCATAATAAACCCTGAACCAATCACGTATCGCTTTCAGCAAGGGATTTTTCAAYATCCTTCCCTCTAATTGGCTATCATGTAATCCCACGTCTCTGAAGACCCCTCTGCCTTCCCATTCATCACTCCATCCACCTTTTCTTCTCATCATCTTTTCCTCTGACTTTCTGTAAGTGCAGCACACTTCACCTTGCTTTTCCAAATCTTTTTTCATATTTGTGTGTGGGTTTGTTTGACTGCTTTTAGCAAAATATATCTCATGAAATGCAGGATATTTCTTGAACTACCGGAGCCACTCTAAATGAAACTCTCATAACGCTCATAAGAGATCAACTCTCATCAACCCAGTTCAACATGGCCGCCACAGCTAAGCAACCTTAGCAAGCAAACAATTCCTTCAAAGAAATGCCATTGATCTCAGTTTCGCCGTCATTCCATTCAGTACTTTGTGTTTTTCTCTGTGGAAGGACAAATTGAGACCCATCTCTTCTGCTCCGCAGATGTCCCACACCACCATCTCTTCTCCACATATAACTCTTCCTCACTCCTGTCTCTCCCCCCTCCCAGCTTCCTCCCTTCTCCCTGTTCCTCCCTCACRTCAGGGGGAGTCATTGAGTGTGTAATCGCTTGGTTACGGTGTGTCAGTCTGCGTCTGAACTCACCATCTGTCCTCTGGGCTTCCGTCTGGGACTGCAGACACGCACACACTCGTGTGCACACACCACGCAGCTACACAGAGCCGTGCAGCCGAGCCAAGCTCATTCACACCACAATATGATGACAGCTGTATCACCCACCTATTGACATGAGCTGTCAGAAGGGCAGTGACTAACATAACACATTATGACATCTCCCACACACTCGGGCAGCGACTGCAGGACTCATACGTCGTTACGAGGAAGAATCGCTCTTCCTCTATGGCATATTCTCACTTTGTTGGAGCCTGATGTTTGGTGACATAATGACGACTCGCATGTTGGGTAATGAATGTGTGAAATGACGACAACGATTCCCACATGATTGGATGCATCTCGCTARAATGCATCTTGGGAGATGTAGTCAACCCCAAAGGTTTGTGTTGCAACCTTGAACTTCGTTAAAGGAGACATATCATGCTTTTAAATCTTACTTTTTCATATTTAAATCATCAGTTTTGGTCTCTATAAAGTGAAATTGCCATGTTTTGATCTGAACTCCTCCTTGGTGTAACTCCTCAAACTCCTTTTTTAGCCTTTTTCTGAGGTGTGTCTTAAATCGACTTGTTTTGAGGCTGTTTCTTTAAATCCAAATCAGGTGCTTCACACCCCGCCCTCCTCCAGCTTTCAGAGTCCATTCTAGTTTGATAGAGAGGTTTCTGAGCACACTGTGACTGCTGGATATAGGCACCAGTGACCCACGCAACCCTGAAAAGGAAGAAGCGTGTACAGAAAATGGATGGATGGATGGTTTCTGACTATATGGTGGCACAGGAACATTTTATTTACAAATTAAAAGATGCCAACAATAGAAGACTTGTTCATCCAGCATTATGTTGGAGCCAGAGTCTGACCCAGAGCCAGAGGAGAATGAAGACAACAAAAAATGTAATTGGTAAATCCAGATCTTATACGGCAGTTCCATCACAAAAACTGTGGCAAATAATTTCAGAAAACATCATAAAAAATAGAAGAAACTGAATTGGTTGAAAAAAATTATCCAGACAAAATATAAAGATATCTATGCAGCACCGGAGAAAATGAACTCCTACTCCAAGTTCACAACAAAATGTATAAAAAATTGGATTTTGCATGATACATCCCCTTTAAAGAAACAGTTATAAGTTCCTAATAATTTAGGGTAATAACTCCAATCAGAAAGTCTTGCTCCTCCAACATGGAGTTCTGTGGAGTTTTGTCACAATTAGAGAAGATTTCTTGTTGAAAACCCAAATGCACTGGAGGCAGGTTCTGGATCTCTGCAAGTTTCTTACATATAGTAACCACAGAAAAGCTACAAGCAGACAACACAAAGCAAGATAAATAGAGAAAAACCATGAATGTGACAAAAACAAGAGGTATATATACGAGAACGGGTTAACTAAATAAAAACAGGTGTGCTGATTAAAAATGAGAAACACAAGGTGAGTGATGACATCAACAGGAACAAAGCTTTATCAAAAGGGGAAAAATCAATTGATAGGACAGAAGGATAAATGTACTGAAAAAAATGTTTTGATTGTGGAGTTAAAATTTCTAAACAGTATCAGGTCTACATTCTTCAAATTCACTGTTTAACAACTCGTTTTCTGCAAATAAATAATTCTCTTCTGTTTCGGTTGTGTTAATGGTGTTCTCTGGTTGGGATATTTATTTCTTCCCTTTTCATTAACAGGCTACAATACCCTTATATTTATAAATTAAGTCTTGAGTGAATAGGTTTTGTCTTATTTTGCCCATAAAACCTTATTTGACTTTTGATTTTGAGCAGACAGTGTCAAATGAAGTGTCATATGAGCACGCACAGAAACTAAGTCTTCTAGATTTAATAACATCCAAAACACCAGTGTAGTTTTGTTTTCTTATTGTAGTTTTAGACTTTTTAAAATTCAGACTAAAGAAGGAAACCAAAGCTTTGCTGAACTTGCTATGCAGTTTACCCCTCTGCTCTTTTTATTAACTTAACCTGTTTCTTTTGGTTATTTAGTTTTATTTTTATTACAATCGTTTTGTCGTGAAAATGTTTATTTTACCTAGGCAGAAACATGAGATCCAAGAATAAAAAGTACTCCATGAAAGGTCAATCAGGGTTTATTGCAATTGCAAGACACACATCAGGTCACACAGGCAGTGGTACAGAATGTGTGCACCAAGGCCATCTCAGATACACTCATTTATACAGCATGCATTGTCCAAACAGACAAAAACTAGGCCAAGTAAAGAATGATGTTTGATAAACAGCAACAAGAAAGATTACTTCTAAACAGATCCATCCATCCATTTTCTGTACACGCTTCTTCCTTTTCAGGGTTGCATGGGTCACTGATGCCCATATCCAGCAGTCACAGTGCGAGGGGCGGGGTACACCCTGGACAGGTCGCAAGTCCATCACAGGGCCACACATAGAGACAAACGAGACAAACAACCATTCACTCTCTCACTCACACCTAGGGACAATTTAGAGTTATCAGTTAACCTAACAGTCATGTTTTTGGTCTGTGGGAGGAAGCCAGAGTACCCGGAGAGAAACCACGCATGCACGGAGAGAACATACAAACTCAACCCAGAAAGGTCCCCGGACCGGGATTTGAACCGGTGACCTTCTTGCTGAGAGGCATCAGCTCTACCAACTGAGTCCTGATATTAAAACACTTTGTCCAAGAGTAAACAGAAGATAACGAGTAAAATCATAAAAAATGATGACATTTTACA
This sequence comes from Austrofundulus limnaeus, assembly GCF_001266775.1. NCBI lineage: Eukaryota > Metazoa > Chordata > Actinopteri > Cyprinodontiformes > Rivulidae > Austrofundulus > Austrofundulus limnaeus. The sequence goes on from NW_013952537.1 coordinate 402,757, forward strand.
GTAAGCCAAAGAGGTCACTGACACTTGGGCCTGAGAAGAAATGCAGGACTCTAAAGGATAATTTATTTTTCCAAGACAATTTTTATAATAGTTATTCATCTGTTTCCACCTGTTTTAATCTGTAATCATCACCTTTGTCTCCACTTCCTCTTCACAGCTTGTATAAATAACATGTTCTTGGTTTTCATCAATCAGTCGTCAGATCTTTGCGCTCACTGTTCAGTACTCCATGTTCTCTGTTTCTACATTCATTTACCAAATAGGGTGCTGTTGGTCTTTCGGCTCCTCACTGCTGCAGGGGAGCAGGCTGGGGCAATGGTCTGTGGACCGTTAACTTGTCTGTAGATATCCCATAATCAATATTACCTGAAATACATCTGTTAGCAAATCCTTAACTCTTCACAACAACAGTACCATGGCACTTTTTAAATTGTGTTCTGTGTTTGGTTTTGGTGTGCTGCAGGTTTTGTCACAACAAGCAAACTTACATGAAATGTTTGGTCATTGTTTTATACCAGATGCCTTCTGGACGCAATCTGGGCTCAAACCTGCACCTCGGGATTAAAACACTGCAGCCCCCATTCTTCAAATGGTATAGTTCACTTAAAAAGTAAAGGAAATAGAAGATGTTGCAAAAATAAATTAATGTGGAAGAACAGAAGTCAAAACACAAAAGGTGAGATCTATCAGGGAAACAAAAATGAGTGTATTAGGAACTAAAAAAAAGTCAAACCTGAACTCAGATTGGTTTCTGACAGACCAGAATCTTCAGTGATCTTCAGCTCGTAGTTACAAGACGACCAGATTAATATCTCAGTAGTTAAAGAATATAAAACAGTGTGTGCCAGATGATGGTCTTTTTCTCTTCCAACTCCATTATGACCTTTATTACTTATTAATTCTTTTGGTAATTTCCATGCTACCTCAATACCTTTCAAGTGAGTGAGCAATTACTGGMTGACAGACTCACCAGCAGAAGACCTGAAGACATCATCTCACCGCTCATGTGCATGAGCTGACTTTGTGCTTAAGATTAGAGCAGACAGCGGTTACGCTTCACTGCACAATTATCAGTGATTGTCACCATTGCAACAACTATTAACCTTTGTCGTACGTGTTCCTGTCGGTGTCTGCGGGCTTGTACGACAGCGTCTAAGGACACACACCACAGAGAAGTAGGCCAGCGCTGCTGTTTCGACCAAAAGTGAAAGTACAAAAAGAGGAGAAAAGGCAACAAGAGAAAACACAATAAAATTCTGTCCGCTGCACAGATAGGCAAGTCTGAGAATGTGCATAACAAACCAATTATACCTCATCACAGCTGCATGGGAGGAAAAAGGCATCAGTGCATGAAATAGTCTATTATGATAAGAATTAAAATAGTCTATCACCATCAGATCTGGAACAGTGTGGCATGATAAGAACTAAACAGTCAGAATGCTGTACACAACGGCATCCTTTGATTTATCCAYAAGGTTTCACATCAGAGGAAACGCCTGCCAGCGCGACTCATTTAAAACAGCGAAAAAGCCGCTTTGATCACATTAGTTGAGAAGAAAGGCATAACTTTTTACATTTTATTTTCCAAAGTAATATTTCCACACAGTAAAATTCGGGAGCGTTTAAAGAATGAGCGTGAGGAAAAGTTTGTTTCCCCTTAACACGTCGGGAAGCTTCGTGAAACATAAATACTTTTTTTTTTTAAATATAAGGACATTTGTGTTTGGTAGATTTTTTCTTTGTTGCAACAATGCTTCTTGGCAATAATTCTTATCAAAACCAGTGTCAATAGGTACCATCAAGTAAATTGTTTGGCAAAAGCAGAGAGGATTTCATGTGCGTAACCCACATACTCAGCTSTCGTCCCACAAATGCATCCATTACCTTAACCCAYTTCTTCCTTTCAGGGTCACAGGRGTCACTGGTGCCCATATCCAGCTGTCACTGTGTGAGGGGTGGGCTACACCCTGGACAGGTCGCAAGACCATCACAGAGCCACACAAAACCAAAGTCCCCGGCCGGGATTTAATCTGGCAACCTTCATGCTGAGAAGCAACAACTCTCCCAAGTGAGCCACACAAATGCATGTTCCTTACAAATGTTGCACCATTTAAAAGGGAAATTAACAGGCTTTCCAACAGTATAAGATTTACTTCCACAAAGCCTTGTTACAACAAAGAGCTAATCTACCAAACACAATTTCCTTGATTTTTGTGCTAATTTTACATTGATGCAACAAAATAGTGCAACTAAAACCTATGTTTACATAAATGACAGAATATGATGAAATGTTACTGCATTTAGATTTATTAGCTTTATTTGCAAATGCACTTAATCACAATTGATGGTTGTTTATGGATCAAATAAATTACTATAT
>NW_013952537.1:406009-413690 GCF_001266775.1 Austrofundulus limnaeus
ATATATATATATAAGCACAAGTTTAGCTTTTTAAGACCAACAATAACACTTCAGCACACTATAAGAACTAGTTTCCCCTCATGTTATCAGTCATAGGTTTACATTATTTTAAGTTGGTTGAACATAAGAAAAAAACATGATAATGTCTTCCTTCGAGAGCAGTCTCAGACATTAGAAGGCAGACAGAGATGCTGGGGAGATCTGGTCTGAGGTAATTTATGCGAACATCAAACCCTTGTTATAATGAAAATCCGTGTGAGAGATGTGTGTGTTTGTGTGTGAGTGTGTATGTGTGTGTATGTGTGATAGATGGCCTCTCTGGCTCTGACAGATTCTGTAGAATCACTCAGCCACGCTAGCCCTGGCTGGTTACTGGGGGCAACCCTGTAAATCTGACATTATAGGCTGCTGACAGGAGAAACGGTTGTTATCATAACCCACAGTGAGTTACGGGAAACACAAAAGTTTTTTTTATTTTTTTTTTTTTTTGCTATGGCATGAATACATCTTTACAAAAGCACACACGCACACATGTTGGACTGAAAGTGAGAATATGTGAGGGTTCAGGAGATGGTTTGAATTTACAGCTCAGCAGCATGTGACAGGGCAGTCAGTGTGTGATGTAACAGTGAGTGTTGGGGGTTCAAAAAGAACAATATATTTTGTATCTTGGCAAGATGATGGAGTGACGTGATGAGTGTGGGAAACCTCGAGACGAGCAGGTCACAGGAAACAAGATATCTTACCTGGCCCTCGCTAATCTTTACCATGAAATGATCCACACACACACACACACACACACACACACACACACACACACACACACACACACACACACACCAAGCCTCAACCTCACATGCTGTCACGCCACTATCTTCATTTCACAAACGCACTCTATATTTTATTTTTGACCAACATTTCTCTCTGTTTCTGACTGTCTGCTGTTGTCTTTGTTTCTCCTTTTTTTTTTTTCCTTCCCCTCCTCTCTCTGGGTGTTCCAGTAGTAATGGACTGTGCTGTGGGAGCAGCAGGAATGGCCATTACCATCCATGGATCACTGGCAGAGTGGACACAGATGAGAGAGAAAGGAGGAGGTCAAAAAGGTACCGGGGAAAAGCAGAAAGAAAGAAAGAAAAGGAAGGAAAGCAAGGAGCGATGGAATAAAGAGAAAAGACGGCGGCAGGAGTGAGATGTGAAATCATGTCGTTCTCATAATGAAGTTATTCCACTGCGTTTGTGATGTTGGAGGATTTCTAAGTAGTAGCTTTGGTAAACCACTTGATGCATTTGAGGCAAATATAGTTAAACACATTTTTCTTTTTGGGACAATCTTTGGTTGGGCAATCTAAATGTGTCTCAAACCCACAGGATCATGGCCACTAGAATGAAATGTTCAAGAGTTCTACATGACATCAAATGTTAGGTTTTATAGCTGCTCTGCTCCTGACTGACAGGACATGCAGATAAAAAAGGCCTACCAGTCTTTACAATGGATGGACGTTGCATGAATGTTGAATGATTAATAAAATATATTTCATATTATTCCATGAGGTCTCCACATTTAAATGTTTCTATTTATTTCCATAACATAAAACCATTCATAATAAATATGTAAACTCTGTGAACATACATTTTTTTTTGTTGTTTTGTTTTTTTACAATATTCAGGTTTGCAAACAGAAATAAAAGTTTTGGAGATTTGTTCAGGTGTTTTAGAATTATTACCAGTACAGCTGTTAAAATATATTGTGTTACTGCTTAGAATTGTGTAGTAAAATCTACATTTTTATGCWTATATAGTTTTTCGACATTTTTACTGTATCCATATCAGAAATATGCCTTCTCCATTTTCTTTAACTTTTAAGTCAAGTATTGCTTTTTTGTTTGTGTTTTTTTTTTTAATTTTCCAAGGATACATACACATACGTTTCTTAAAGTAAACTGAATACTTGGTCGTGGCCAGGATTAGAGGGGAAGTGATTAAAATACAACTTGTAAGTTGGTTCTACAGAAACTGTCATTGTGTCACGTGGTTAAAGGGAAGTCTCCATTCTGAGGATTGTTTGCATAATGCGTAATTATGGTTTTCTAAAAATGTAACATGGCAATATAAATTCTGGGAGACTGAGCCTGAGAAAAAAAATCTGAGTCCACATTAGTTGTGTTTCCACCCATTCATCTGGTGAAATTATGATGTGGCAAAAAAAAAAAAAGGAAAAAACTAAACAATAAAAGTAACGACATAAAACAGCACGAAGATTTTGGGCGTTCCTCATTAGCTCTGCTTGATGGGGAGAAAGTCTAAAATAAAAATATAATATGTAATATTAATTGTCACATTGTTTATTAGTCCAGTAATCAGAAGAATGATAACAATCATGGTGAGAAAAATAACTGAGACCAGAAATGTTTTTTTTAAGTTCAAACATCTTGCTCTTCAAAGCTTATTTAACATGAGAAAGAAAAGTTTTAAACTCCAGTAAAAAATGAACATGTGRCAACTTGTCATACTCAGAAGAAAAAAACTATGATTGGCAGCAAATATTTGCAGTGTCATGATAAGAAGTATTAGTCCTGATGCAATAAAGACAACACAGTTCATTAAATTTAAATAAGAAGTTGAGGGAAAAAGTAAGTAGTTAGAAATAAAATGGTAACAAATTTTAATTTGCTCCTGTTGCAGGAACTGATTTTTATCCTAAAAAAAGATGATTATTTATTATTTTCAGAATTTCAGAGTACTGGTACTCAGAAAACTGGTAGTTGAACTGTGATGGGATTCTAAAAACATGCCAAACAGTCTTGCCTCCAAATTTAAATTACTAAAACTAAATAGAGAATGTGACTGGACATTTCTATAGGACCTGCTAAATAAATTTGTAAAAAAAATAAACTGAGGAAAGTGTATTCAAGTTATCTTTGTATTTGTATTCAGTTGTTGTGGAACAGAGGAAGATTATACGTGGTGCTATAAACTAATGGAACCATCACACTTTAAACAACACCTTTCAACAAGAGTTAAGGAAGGTGAGTGTTTTTTWTTTTTATTTTTTTTATTTTGTATTTCCTAAGTCAGATGAAATTCTAAATTTTATTTGGGACTCAAACATCTTGTTTTTTCTTTTTTTCTTGATATATTGTTAGTAGCAGACCTCAGGTTTCATAGCTGCTTTGTTAATTTTCATCAGATAMCCTCGACCCAGAAAGGTCCCACAGAGGATGATCAAACCTCTGCTTCTGTCCCTTAATTGTACTCACTGAAGGGTTATGGTTGGGATTTTAAAACAGCAGGTTTGGTTTTTGGTTTGTAGTTAGATATTTAAATAGATTGGTCAGTTTGCCTGTTTGTCAGATGTGCTGTTGGTCTGATATGTTCCAGTATGACGTTAAAAACCAGTGGTACGAGCTGGCTTGTTGTGTTGTACTTGGAGAGCTGAGTATTTTCTGAGGTGGTTTTCTTTATGAAAAATCTGAGAACCACTGTATTTCCTGTTGATGTTACAAAGCTTGGCCTTCAGTGTACCAACCCAGGTTGCTAAGCCAGGAGATGTAAGTGAACAAGAAGCTGCAGTCAAAGTGAAAACACAAATGTTACAATGAAAAAAAAAAAAAGAAAATAATGATACTTATTGTGACAAGCTGTGAAAGAACAGCAATTGTTCTGGAGAGAAAAAAGTAAGCTTATTGTTTCAATTTATATCAGACTGCTGCAGTGAGTTTTTACATTGTGCATGTGGTGTTAGTTTTTTATTTTTATTTTCAACCATAAGCACTTATTTAAATAAACCAAAACCAGCTGCAGAGAGAAAACACAGMGAGTACACTTCAACACAGAGAAATGTTAATACTACGCAGTGGTGTGATGTTATGTCACAGTAAATTACATGTTTTGCTCTGTTTTAATAGCTGGATTGGGGTGAATCAGACAAGTCAAGATAAAATGATTTTAAAAGATGGGTGCACATTTTAAGACAGGACGATGAACCAATAAGATGCCAGCTTCCAAAACCAGTCTTGTAATGAGGGGACTACACAATCGTTGCCATTGTGGTTCTTGTGCGAGCCGCCGCAGCGTGGCAGGTTGTTTCAGCTCTGACCTTTTTGTTGTAACACCCCCCCAGTATAAAGAGAAGTGCCACACAAAGAGCTCTATTAACAGAGAAAGCAGATATAATGGGGAAACAAGATGGGCCTGTAATAGGGACAGGCAGGGCTGTCAGCATGCATAATGTAACAGTCGTGTTAAAACAACACTGGGCACACACACACACACACACAAACACACACGCACACACGAGGACAGAGTACCAACCCCGTATGAAAACCCAAGTTATTAATTCATACACTGGTTTCCATCTTTGAAATATTTTCCAAGCACAGCAAACGTTTCTTTAGTGAGGATGGGAATCATTGTTGTGTGTAATTATGAAGACAATGTTCGCAGGGATTATCAAAGAAGTAAGGGGGAAGATAAGAAAGCAGCAGATGAAGAGGGGACGGGGACGGGAAGAAAGAGGAGTAGAAGAAGGGGYTAGAACGAACAGAGGAGGTGGTGAGAACACAGCCGAGGATGGAGAGAGGAGGGGAAAAGATTACCCCCTTCTCTCTGTTTGTCGAGCTAATGTTCCTGCTCCCTTCTTTCTCCTCCCTGGTTCCTCCGTTCGCTTCCATTAGCATGATAAAGACGTGGTGAAATAGGGCAGCCGGCAGGTCTTTGGACACAGAGACAATGCTATCGCCAGAACAGGCGTCTGTACAGCAGGGGAACAGCCACCAAGGGACCAACATGCGCACGCTAACACGTGCTTGCATAAATGAACACAGTCACACGCACACACATAGCCGCTGATACAAACCCAGTACAGAGAAACAAACACGTAAACACACACGGAACTGTGGATTACAGTTCCCACAAGGTTTTGAACAATGTAAGGTAGCGTACGAGAAAAAACACTGAAGAGTCTCCAGGCTGTGATTTAAACGCACCGTGCACGAGCTGAAGGAGAGTTTCCTTTGAGCTTCTTCGGTCGGAAACAATTCCAACAATAAACCAGACTTTTAAAAAACTAGACTTTGGTACTTTCAGAAAAATGTAGAGAGAGGAAGCGTTGTCATTTTTTGTTACCATGGTTGGTCATGTTATGACAAGCAATCTACGAATGTCACAACAATTTTTTAAGGTTTTCTGTAATTTGAGTGAAGGTACTTTGTTTGTCATCAATGCGTGTTTCATACAATGATGATATTTGTGTTCTCCATTTGACCATTTGATCCATCACAGATGAGAGACACCCACGTGGACCAGCGGGCAGCTATTTAAGCACCTGGATAGCAGTTGGGGGTTAGGACACCACAGCATGTATGGCAGGTAGTTGAACCTGTGACTTTCTGGTCCAAAGTTGACTGTCCTACCACTGCATCACAGCCACCCTCCCTTGAGATGTTGATGTTTGGGATTACTGGTGATCTTCATCAGCAACTGCATTATTTGGCTGCTAGCTAGATCAATGTTTCTACAGCAGTGGTTCCCAAACTTTTCAGCCTTTGATTGACCCTCAAAATACCAGCAACAGAGACCTGAGCCCCCAACTGTTGTTGGATCATACACATTGTTTTCACGTCAAAAAAAGGAGAGCATAGTAACAAAATTCATTATGCTATTTTTGTCCGTTTTAAGTACATTAAACTCTTATAACAACAAAGGCAAAACAAACGTTATTTTCTAATATAATTAATGCAGAAAATCTTTTTAGGACCCCCACCTTGATGTTTTGGGACCCCATTGTGGGTCCCAACCCCAATTTTGGGAACCACTGTTCTACAGCATATACAGTCATATTGTCTCTGTGTAAAAATAATGTGACGATGAAGTTGCAATCTATGCAATATATTAACCCCTACCCCTTGTGATAACAAACATTGAGCCAAAGGACAGGGGGTGTCAAGTTCAGATGTTGTTTTGTGAACTTGTAGTTATTTTGTTGTGTCCTCAATAAAGCATTTGGATCCTCTGTTCTTCACATGTTTTGGTATTGTAATGTGGTAAGTATAGGTTAGAAAGAGAATTTGGGCATACAGTAGATCACAAAGAAGCAAAATATGACCTGTAGACAAAGATGGTATTTTTCCATGTTATACCATTCCTCCATATTCTCAAACAAATTTCAACATTTTTGAACAAAATTGATGAAACAATAGTTTGTTTGTTTGTTTGTTTGTTTCTTTGTTCGTTTGCTTGTTAAGTGGATCAGAAAATTGTATGTTTGATCACAACAGGTCTAAACTGGTTTTACCAGAATTTTAAGAGATTATTATTGGATGTTTAAAAAATAAATGAATGAATGAATGAATGAATGAATGAATGAATGAATGAATGAATGAATGAATGAATGAATGAATGAATGAATGAATGAAATATTTTCTAAAATTGATACTTGAAGTCCTCGTTTACATGTAGTATGTACATTTTTTATTATGCTGATAGAATGTTGTATTTTGCTTTGGCATTTTAACAATGCTTAAAGATTATCATTAAAAAGAAAGAAACAAATATATAATTTTCACAAAAATCATGTCAAAATCTTAACTATGTGTTTCCAAAGCAGAGCAAGCTTTTTGTTTAGTGTGTGTGTATTTTCAGACAATGTGATACTTTATGTAACAGATGACAGTGGCTCCCAGTGCGATGTTTTACTTCACTGAGTGGCTCTTCAGTTTTAGGAGAAAAGTCAAAATGGCCTCCTAGGAAAAAATGTTTCTGTCTCTGTTGTAGACTGACCCCTACAAAACAACTTTCTACAGAGTTTCCAAAATAAAACACATAATTTGTCAYATAGTCAAAGAGACAAACCAGACCAAAAAACACAACAAATCAAAAGAAAATAAATATATTTTTTGTTTTGTTTTGTTTTTCCATTTAGCAGATTATTACTCATAAAACTTCCCCCTACCAGTGCATCAATATGCACATTGTCAGACCAAATCAGACAGACGCACACACACAAACACAAACATTCATGGTTGGTGCATTTTCACAGATCTGTAACATTTTGCAGGTCAGGCCCAGAGCCCAATGCCCTGTGGGAGTCCAGGCCACCCCACCAATGGAGCTCAAATCTCTGTTCTCTGCTCCTCTTTTTTCTGAAGAAAACAGAAAAACATTCTGGGTCACAGCAACACAGAAAATGGGCTCTAACACAGGGTCACAGTTGTATGCAGCAATGTATCACATGTAAACACACTGTATGCACCAGCATGGATCACAAGCAGTCCATGAGCCTGTGACGATCGTCCATCCATAACACACTCACACACACATAGGTCAAATGTGACACACACACACAGCCAAGTTTTCTGTAAAAACATTCAAAAACATACACACACTAAATGTATCATGCAAAAATATGAAACAATAATAATAATTAAAAAAAAAATAATAAATCTATCTCATAGTTTCAAAGACCTTATTCATCGTAGGCCACCACTGCTGCAGAGGCAGACATTTTATAAATTTGTTAAGATGGTGAAACGTCGGTTTGAGTAATATATTGAAGTCTTAGAAGGTCCACACAAGGCTTCATCATTTTTAAAGCTAATAGATAAAAGACCTAAAAATGCATGGATAAATCACAGTCAACCCTGTCTGTTAGCAAAATATCTCATGGACCACTGGATAAATTTAA
>NW_013952537.1:414736-419296 GCF_001266775.1 Austrofundulus limnaeus
ACACACACACACACACACACACACACACACGGTCTGGTGCAGCTATCTTTATTGGGACCTGGCATTGACTTCCATTACATTTCTACAGCCTAACCCTGACCACAAACCCTAAGGCTAACCTCACAGGCACCTACCTGACCCTAAAACTAACCTAAACTCAACTCACACTTAATCCCCGACCCACCAACGGCATGTCCCCTCATAGGGATTAGATTCAGGGCCCCATAAGTACCAGCCAGGTCCCCATAAGAAGCCTTAGGGCCTCACAAGTAGGTGTGCCAAAAAAAATAAAAATAAAAAACTGTCCCACGACATAAGGAATACCCGCACGCACCCACACACACATTTCAGGTTTTCTCTGATTTTTTTTTCCTGTGTTCACATAAAGTACTTGTACATCATGCATACTTATATCAAGTGCATGTGTGTAAACACACACATTCAATCCCAAACAACTTGAAACATGTAACTTTGGTCCCAGAGCAGAGAGTTTATCAGAAAGTCTGTTATTATCACATGCAAAAGGGTTTATGAACATATGCAGAGGTTAATACTGTGTGTTCAACAAGAACCCAGTTTTCCCTTCACAACAAGAAGGACAGACCAGAAGAAAGAAAGAAAGAAACACATCTCAGAAAACTGACTGAACTGAATGCAGATGCTTACAGGAAGGTAAAGCTTCTAGTAGACAGGCTTGCTCTTGATCAATAGATTTAGGTTTTCTTTGGAAGGTCTTTCTGTCATTGATTTATTTATTTATTGGTTAGTTGTTGTTGTTGTTTTTTACTTTTATTTAAGCCAGTAGAGGACTACCTTTTTTTTAAAACCATGTAACTGACTTATGGTTCATCCTAAATTCAAGGGATCAACCAATGTTGTGTTAATGCACAGCAGACAACTTAGCAGAAAAAAGAAAGAAAAGAAGTTTAAACTAACTTTAAGCACTTTGTTACCAGCAGTCTGTCACAAAGTTAAGTATCCTGATGCATCTCAATAGTCCATAAAGAGAAAAAAATGAGTAGACCCTCTGGGTGGGTTCTTCTTGGTTTGTTTTTGTTGAATTTATAAAAAGCAACAAAAACATTGACTGTATATAAAGTAGGATTCAGCATCAATGTCATTTTCTAAGAACTATTATGAGAAAATGTCACAAACATTAAAATAMGTTTTGTTGTGCTTTCTGTAATAACTCTTCTCATGATAAAGATGTAATTCAGAGTTTTTTTAAAGGCAAAAATTTCAACTCCAGTTTCAACTTTCTCATCTGAAAACAATCCTTTTTCTTTTCATTCTCCAGAGATGAGGCCTTGCTGACAACTATTTATCTGACCTCTGAACTGAGGTTCCTGGTCATGMGCCCATGCATGCTTCTGCAGCAGATGTGTAATAAAAGCATTGTTCAAAATGGTTTGTCTGAATAAAACAGGAACCCACTGAATTTCTTCTTAAAACTTTATTTTCAATATTTTGACTCCAATCAGGTTCAAAGTACAGCACTCAGAAGAGGCTCTGCAAAACACTAACCATTTATTTTTACTAAAATAATGAATTGATCTTATATAATCATGTGTGATCTTATTTCTCRTCCTGGTGGTTACACGCATGGAGGTGTTACCTTTTACATCAAATGTAGAACGTAACATTTTTGTTTAGGCTGAAAGAAAGAACACATGATAAGACACACACCAACTCTTTGTCTGCTTTAACCTTAAGAGCTGAAATGATAAGAAAGTATAAAATACAATACTGCATCTATCATTCAATAACCAGTTACAAAATTTCCTTCAGATGCATGTAAAAAAAACACTGATACAATAAAAAGTTACAGTTTTTACAATAGGGCTGCACATAAAAGCCAAGAGAGAAAGGTGCATAAGAATAATAATGATGCAGGCAATAAAGTTAACATATTTGGCTGGAAAAGGAAGAAAACAAAAGAAAGGAAGCAAAAATGATGGAGACAGAAAAGGTGAAAGATGGATTTCGGTGTGGTCAAAGTGAACGTTGTAAAGGAAAGAAACATAATCAGTTGTTTTTATCTGGGTACAAAAAAATCACAGAACACACTATTATTATTTTTTACTTTCAAACAGCATAAATTCTTTAATCTGACATAATTTTAAAAAATTTTGTAGAAAAATAGGCCTTTTTTTTTACTTAATTAGCTGGTTACTTTTTAAAGTGGTAAAAAAGTGCAAGCAACAGAACAAAACCCTGTAACAACTAAAACTCTGTTTGTATTGTTCAACCAGATTTTGCTTGAGCCATGATAAAATCTGGGACATGACTCTAAACTAATTTAACAGTTTTCCATTTTGTACCTTTCACTGTACGACACTGGACCAGACTTGTTGTCGTACCTGAGCCCGACAGTAATTCCTGGAGACCTCAGGGCCACGATGCTCACTCCCACGTACCCCCGTCTGTTTCCTCTCATCCTCCTTACTGAAGGTGAAAGGTCACTGAGACGTCGGAAGCATCCTGTGCGGTGATCTTTGTAGGGGTAATGTTATGCTCCCCAGCAGGAGAGCACCAGACAACACACACACACACACACACACACACACATAGATGAGCGCAGGAGACACGCAGTGCACCCGCTTTACGACCCGACTGGCTGCTCAGTCTGCTCGGGAGAACTAATTGTTTTTAGATGAGACGACTAGAGGAGATCGGCTCCGGAAGGGAGGACAGGAGGAGCRAAGAACTGCGGGAGAACCAGAGGGAAACATGGGCTCATAAATTAACTGCTGTCCCGGATATTTGGTTACAGGTTTAGATGAGAAAACGGCAAAACACCTTAGCTTCTTTTTTGTGTGTGTTTTTTAGGGCCTCCTCCTTCACTAGGCCACATACAAACACTTCATCCCGCCCCCTGCAAAAAAAATATATTGTGCTACATTTATTAAAGTGTCCAGTTGTCCATCCAGCAACATTTCAATGATACCCACGTCAAAGAGCCACTCTGCAAAACAAACCACTCAATAAGCTGGAGCTAATGGAGACTGCAGGTCAGACTTCACAGCAATATCATTACCACACACAAACACACACTTACACGCTCACGCTCCCATTGTCTGGGCAATACTTATTAGTGCCCATACTAACAGTTTGTCCATAAGTGACCTTAATTAAGTGGCTGGCAGCATTAGCTGCAGAGCTAAGAGGCTAAGAGCAATACATCTGCATGTGAATGTGTGTGTTTTTATGATAATGGCTTTGTTGAGGTGTGTACCAGAATACTAACAAGCGGCTGCGCGCAATCCAAAATGGATAAATAGGCAGTTGAAGTCGAGTGCTGAAGAGGAGATGGTTTAGATAAGTTACTCATTGTGAAAGAGACAAAAAAAAAACAGGGAGCAGCGCCGGGGGCTGCTTTAAAATGCACGTTAGCCCCGTTCAGGAGCACAAACGCATTCAGACACGGTCACACACAGCCCATCAGCTTCTGAAGCCCCATTCAGGCTGCCCCTGTCGTTTTTCAGCAAAAACAAAATCTGAGGGTAAAAATAATTCACTGAAATTTAAATGTGAAGGACACAAAAAGGGAAAACTACTTCAAACATGCAGCAGAGTCAGTCTCAGTGACAACTAAACGTGTTTTCAATCTACATCGGTTAATTTACTTCACTTTTATTGTCCTCATACCAATCAAAACACGACGCGGTTAACAACTACACCTTCGGCTCTGGTTTCTCTGTCGTTGTTTTTGTTGACGTTGCTAATGGATTCTCACCCTGTTCCCCCGTAAAGCAGCTCAGCCAGGGTCAGGCGGTCAGAAGTCACTGCTTTTTCTTTGATGTGACCCTGACATCCTGGGAGGAAGAGGAAACAGAGGAGGAAGAGGATTCTTCACGGACAACTGGTAGAACACTGACGTRAACACTCAGCAGCTTATTTTGTTTTTGCATGAATTAAGCCACATATGGATGAATTACATACAACGTGATTAGTGTGGATGGTGAAGAGCTACAACTGGGACTTTGTGTTCGTTCTCTAATTTGCTGTTTCGACCATTTGGCTTAAAAAATGTTTGAGTGTAAAAATAATCACCTTCTTAATGCAAATCTTAGTGGGCTTTTCATATTTCTCTAAATCATGGCCTTGTTCCATAATACAAAACTAATGCCGTTTAGCTTTATTATACATAAACCACTGTAATCTGATTATAACTGACTATATGTTTGGCTGTACTTTCTGTTTCAACTCTATATTTCCATTAAGCTGCATCAGTAAATCTTTGAGAACTTCAGATTTTTTGTTGTGTTAATCATGAAGATGTAAGCAAATAAGTGCTGTAGAATAAAGTTTTGACTAAATCTGACTGAATCAGTGACTTAGGTGCAATAGGCTGAGTGAGGTCAGGACCAAGTTGGATCACTGCTATCCTAAAACTACTACAATCTGAAAAATGCATTAAAATAGCAGCATAGCAGTTTATGCAAACACTGTTTCATAAACACTTCACTTTGCACTTCGTTTATTATTATTAGCATTTTTTTTTTTAATATTTTTAGTTTTTTTTTTTTTTTGTGCATAGAAATACCAGCAACAGCAGCT
>NW_013952537.1:419322-424147 GCF_001266775.1 Austrofundulus limnaeus
CAGCATAGCAGTTTATCCAAACACTGTTTCATAAACACTTCACTTTGCACTTCGTTTATTATTATTGTTATTATTTTATTTTATTTTTTTACAATTTAATGTTTTTTGTGCATAGAAATACCAGCAACAGCAGCTAGCTGCAGCCTTTCTCTGGGCTTCAGGAGGATTTTCATAAAATAGCTGCCAGAATATCCATCTGATGCAGTTTGAAGACCATCAAAGCTTGTATGCAGGCCGACTTAAGGAGCTTCAAAAATCAGTAAAACTGTATTTAGCAAAGACAGGAGTGGTGTGGCAGCAGGAAAAGCTTACAGAACTTGAAAAAAAAAAACATGGAGGCAACACAAGAGAGTAAACCAGAAGCAGTGTCTTCACTGATTTCAGAGGTTGTAAGGACTGAGCGAGGGAAATGGGAAACAGCTGAGCTTAACGAGACAGGGAACAGGTGTGAGTGGGCGTGGCCAGACTAAGGAGCAGGAGCTAAATCGAAGAAGTGAAAAACTGAACAGATGGTAAACGAGAACACAGCGGGACAGAACACAGAAAATAAAGCAAAAACTAATAAACTCAACAAAAGATCACAACACAATACAGATACAAACAGAYGGCAGTGCAAAGGTTTCCAAAATATACTCATAAATTGTACACACTAACATTTTTTAGATTAAAATTTGTTAGATGGCAGCTATCCACCTTGATTGAACTCGCTGTTAGCCTTATCAACTCCTTTTCAACTCCTTTTCTCCAAACTGAGGTCTTACAAAAAGCTATCTTAAACAGGTAAGATATTATTGTTCATACTGTTTCCACAGAGCCCCACCAGAAAAAAAAATCCAAACAATGAAGTCATTGAGATGAACAGTGTTTTTCTCATTGAAAAGCTGCTCTCAGCGGGCCCGTTAAACACAGACACACCGGTGCTTTAACTGCTCACATGACCTCCACATGCAGCGTTTCACACTATATCTCACCTTTCTGTCTTCTTTAAACTAATTCAGCATATTTAAATTCATTAGTGCAGCAGCAGAGAGGGGCAAAACGTGCTTCATAATTCACAGAAACATGCACATAAGTTCGCAACTCTCAAAACACACACACACACACACACACACGTGTGTGCGTGCACACCAAAACACACAATAAGTGGAGCAGATTACATTCTCCCCAGGACTTGACTTGCATTAAAGTTTAAATGTGTTCAATTTGGACAGTCCCAATATTAGAGTGGAGTATCATTACCCACCTTATTGGATGAGTCTGAGCAGAATAGATTTCTCCTGATGAGATGAAGAGGCCTCAGGCACACACACACACACACACACACACACACACACACACACACACACACACACAATTATTCGCACCATCTTTCACACTCACGCATGTGAACAGATGAAAAAAAGCTTGTCTGTAATTTTTACAAACTGCACATAGTGTGTATTTATATTGTAGWTGAAAAAATCATGCTTGTGTAAAAATATAAATGAGGATTTTAAGAATGGACTAAAAATCATTTGCATGGTGAATATATAATATTCTTGATATTTGCACAGCAACTCAAGAATGAGCTCCAAGATGTGGAGGAACTAACGGTTGTCTCAGTGAAATGTTATAAAATAACAGATTAAAACTCAAAGTCTGCAAAGCTAAACTTAGAGTACCAGAGCAAAGATTATTTAGACTAATAAAACAGAAAATCTGCCACTAGGAGTTAAAAAGGACAACGTGAGACAACAAATTTCTGCTGACTCATGTCTTCAGCTGATCCAGGATCTTTTTGTTTTTTAGAATAACTAAAGAATATTTTAAATGTATTTTTTTCAGTGTTGAAATTAGTTCAGAAAAACATTATGTCTTAATCTAACAAAAATGTTGCTATATTATAGGTATAATTTAATTGGTACTTTCTATGTTAATTTTACTACATCTGTACTGGTAACAAACATTTCTGATGAAAACAAACAAACAAAAATTACCGCTACTTTTTAAAAAATGTTTTTTCCCGTCAGTTTAGGGGGTTGTTATCCAAGTACAAATTTGTAGGTTTACACTTTATAATTGTTACAAATTACCATGAGATATCATAAGCACCAAAATCCCATTAAATTAAACAAACTACAGAAATGAAGCAAAAACAGTTAGTTTTAATCACTGTGTTCTGTTCATCTTACATAAAAGGTTATCTCTCCTAAAATTAACTTTTACAATAATATTAAAACCAATGTTTTCTTTGGGTATCATTTTTCAGGCAGTTGCATATATAAAAAGTTTGCACCTAAAAAAACATTTTTATTAGTGTCTGAAAGTGTTTTGTACAATTAATTCTTTCAAAAACACTTTAAACAAAGCATTTTTCAAGGAATTATTTTTTATTGGATGTTTATTGGATGTTCGGTGAAATAACTTTTAATTATGTTTGGAGAGTGGGGTGGGGTGTTTATGTATTTTTATTAATTGCAAAATGTTTTATTTTATACTATTATAATTTTTCTATTTTTTTCTTATTTTTATTACTGTTGGATGTGGTTTTGTTTTTATTATCTGGAGGACTACAGATGTAAATTAGCCTTAAGGCTAAATCTGGTGCAATGCAACAAATGTTTTTATGTTTATGTTTTAATTGCATATTGTCCAAATAAACAAATTCATTCATTCATTTATTCATTCGTTTTTTAGAACCSCACCCCCACCCCCACCCCGAAAAATAAAACCAAAAAGAGCTAAGGTGAAAACAGTCTGTAAACACAAACTTTTTCTGTCTTTGTTTATTTATTTCAATTTGTATTCAGACCTAGAAGATGCTAAAAGTCCATATGTTTGAACGCCTGTTTGTGCTTCTCATTAAAATGAAAACTGTGGTTTTTTTGTGAGGAAATTCTTAGATTTTTAGAAACATTAAGTTTTAAAACTTTTTTTTTTGTATTTTGGTGATGTTAATGTGGACTCTCTTGCCACCTAGTGGTGAGGCATTTGCATTACAGGATTTTTACTAAAAATCAGTAAAATTGTATTGTTTTTTTAGCAACTAAATGGTGAACATGAGGCCTGTATATCAAATAGAGTAGGTTGTTTATACTGTGGGTAGATAGTTATCATTATTAAGATTGTTTAATCGTGAGAAGAGGGAGTTATCCCAGTTGGCAAACAGCGGAAGGTGAGGTCCAACTCTGCTCTTAAATAAAACCAACTACGACTGCTCAGACTCAAAACCAGATATTATTTCTTCACTTTGATCAAAGTAATGGCTTTAAGGTTTAAAAATGTTGTTCTGTATCCATTACATTACCCCAATATCTTTGTGTTTGAGCTAATAAAAATGCTAATTTCGAGTCAGTRTATATTTGGCTCTCAACATCTTTATTTTTCTGTCTGTGAATACTGTATAAATGTGACAGATTCATTTCAAATAGTAATAAGATCTTGAAAATGGGAGTCCGTGTTCCGTGTAAAGATCACACACGGTGACAGATCAGAGGGGACTGGATAATGCAGGGAGGAAGTCTCCACCAGGATGGAAAAATGAACTGTTCTTAGCCGTCTCCTTCGCTTTTTATCCACTTAGGGTGGCGATGAAGAAGTGGTTTTGTCCTTCCCTCACCTCCACCTGCCTCCTCTGCTGTCTCACACGCCTCCTTTTAAAATAATATCTTTTTCATTCTCTGTTTCTAGCCATCCTCCCTGCACACACACCCTCCCCCCTCCCATCCATAACTATTATCTTTTGGTCTTCTATCCCACCCCTCCTCCTCCTCCTCTGTCCTTCTCCCTTCGTTCATTTGTTCTCCACTCTTTGGTTCCCTCTCCTCACTTTGAGCGAAATAGATTTTCAATTACGTGTTGAGTGCCTGGAAGCTTCTATATTTCCCAACCTGACCCCAATACAGCTGAAGTGATGCCCCACGCAACAGGAACGCACACCCACACACACACACACACACATACATATATCAACACCAGACACACACATCTGATACACTTCCGCCTCCACTTACAGCCTAATGGAGTGGAGGAGAGGCTGCAGGATGTCTTCAGTGTCCCGCACAAAACCAGTACCTGAGACACACTGAGACATGTTGCATAAGTCTTCATTGACAGAATCAGATAGCAGGGAGAGCATTTGAGTTTTCTCACAACTGTAGCTTTTATTTTGTAGGTATTATAATAAAGTCTGCATGTTTTAGCTCTGAAACCTAAAGAGATAAATAATTGGGATAAGATTTTATGAAGAATTAACAGCTTACCTGCTGTAGATAGCTTCTTGAAAAAATGTCAACTTTGAAGAAATGGAGTTGAGTGGATTAAGCACAAACAGCTAATCTGCAACATGCTGCTGTCTTAAAGCAATTCCAACCCTAAATAAAGCATAACCAATTATGCAGTTGCTGTTTTATAAACCTTTAAAGCAGGGGTGGGCAATGCTGGTCTTCAAGGGCCACTATCGTTTATATTTTACTTGTTTCTCTTCTCTAACACACCTGGTTCAGTGACGACAAGTTCTGCAGAAGCCTGTTAATCACCTATTCATTCAGATCAGGTGTGCTGGAACAAAGAAACCCCTAAAACGTGCTGGATAGTGGCCCTCCAGGACCAGGATAGTCTGCCTCTGCTTGGTTTTCTGGCAGAAATAATGTGGCATTGGTGCTGGAAGTGCTACAGCTAGCAGCCACTGCAACTAGGTGCACCGTAGAATGTTGTGTTAATGTTCAATGAGCGATGTTGATCAAGAAGCTGTGTTTTAGAATTGCCTATCAGTTCACAATCATTTTTGCTATTTAATATAGTTTACTATGTTTATTTATTTATTTATTTATTTATTTATTTATTT
>NW_013952537.1:424620-427193 GCF_001266775.1 Austrofundulus limnaeus
GTGTTCATATGTGTGTGTATGTATATGTGTATGTTTGTATGTGTATTTGAATGTACAGTATGTATGTAGATATGTGTGTGTGTGTGTGTGTTCATATGTGTGTGTATGTATATGGATATACTGTATATGTATGTGGATGTGTTTATGTATATGTATATATGTGTATGTGTGTGTATGCATGTATGTATATGCATATGTTTGTATGTATATGTATGTGGATGTGTTTATGTATATGTATATATGTGTATGTGTGTGTATGCATGTATGTATATATATGTTTGTATGTGTATGTATGTGTCTGGTTGTGTGTATGGGTGTGTGTGTTTTGTGTACATTTCTCAGCAAGGTTGTAATTATGGTATGTGTGGGTGCGTATGTGTACATATGTGTATGTATGGGTTTATATACAGTACATGCATAAGTTTGTGTTTGGTTGCTGGGTGTTTGTTTTCTTCACTTTCTGATGGCCAGTTGTCGGGTGTGTTGTCTTGTGTGTTATTGATGAACATTTGACATGTTGTCGAATTTCTATCAGTTTATCTCTTAACGTTTCTTACATTTCTTTTCTTCTCTTTCTTTTCTCTTTATTATAGTATTAACAATAAAAAAAGTCACTGATGGTGAAGATATTACAAAACTAACATTTAGTTCTGTTTTCTACTTAAGTAGATTAAAAAAAGGTCACCAGTGCCAAAAAAAGGAACATTAAAAATTGAAATATACATTTAACAATGTCAACAGCACAATAACAAAAACCCTTCAATTGCACAAGGGCTCGATGAAGMGGGAGGGTTTCAGCTAATGACTAAAACAATTTGGAGACTCTTTATTTGTAGAAAATAAAGTTGTGCAAATAAAGTATAAAAAAGTATTGTTGTCACTCTGTTGATCTGATGCAGACGCCCATCTTGGCATTAATGATATCATGATCAATACATGCAGCCCGACTTTCCCCTAAACCTGTGCAGCACAAAATAAACACGATGTAGACAAATGTACACAYGTTTTGGCTTCATTCACTCCTTTGAAAGTTTTACGTTTTTTTTTTTTTTCAATCTCTCTTTTAAATGAGACCCAAGACTCACAACTCTAACTGTAAGTAGAAAATCCTAATGTTCCCCCGTCTCTGTGAAACCACTTATTACCACTAGTGAGGATGACTCCTGGAGCATCTTTCTGTTTGGTTCAAAGGCATCGCCCTCTCCCTGAGACTTTACTGAACAGTAAACCTATTCGAACAACCAACAAACGCTGCTCTACTTCATCCTAAACGAGGTTCAACCTTCGAGTCGCCAACTGACAAGTTCTGTGTTAATCCAAGCTGCAGCTGCAGCGCGACGCGTTTGTTTTCCTGTTGGCAAAAAGCTTTATTAAATTATCTCCTCATGCAAAACTTTATTAATTCAGAAACCAAGACCTTACTTTGAATACAGCTGCAAAGTGTTTGCTCACCCCCCCCCCCACCACCACCACACACACACACACACACGCACACGCGTGCCGATTTCATTAAGCAGTTTGCGCCTCTTAACACGGCCTCTCCTGGGTGTTAGTGAACGATTTTTCCGTATTAAACAGAGGCAGGGGTCAGAGGTCAACAGCCTAATGCCTTATCTCTGATGCGCCACGACCAACCTTATTACTCCAGGCTTACAGAATAAACACACGCACACACGCWGGAGCAGGCATAAATGCATATATTGTTCACACGCTGCGAGAGCCGGAGGTGAGATGTTAGCCTCGGGGTGTGTTGAGCATGTGGAGCAGCACACGCCAACCACGTCCACTATCACACAAACACACACACACACACGTGTACGCACACAAAGCTGCGTTTTCCTTGTAAATCGCACAGATTCTGAGGGAGCAAAGAGAAGAGTAGGCTGCACGACTACAAGCTGCTTTTCCAGATGCTGAGAGTATATTAAAACACTTTGTTCACTGACATGACCTTGGCAGCAAAAATGATACGTCTTTGCAACATTATTGTCAGCCGGTCAGTGATTTAGAGAAGAGAAATGTTTTAAAGGTTCTTGTTTCATGAAAATACGACAAAAGTGTCAGAGCTCAAGTTTAACCAGTTTAAAATTGAACAAAATTTTCTATAACCTTTTTAAAACTCTATATTTTTGGTCCGTCTAGTATGAAAGCACAGTTCCAACTGATGGTGAATCTGACTATTAAAATAATTGACCCAAATGTTTTTTAAATGTACTTTAGTCAAAAGTAAACACACAGAGAGAATTTCACGTCATTTCTGTGCGCTTTAGGTTGTTTTTGTATAAATTACTGGACAAAGTCATGTCWGCGCTGTAGTTGTAGAATGTGTGTGTGTGTTTAAGTGTGTGTGTAGGTAGGCGTGGTGCTGCTTTGTTAAGGCCTGAATGAGTTGTTGATGGGTACAGCAGCTTGGTTCTCTCAGGGGATGAAGGAGGAGACGAGGAGGAGGAGGAGTATGGGTAAGTTGATAATTGCAGGGGAACTTGGACTCAGTCTGTGCGCATACACACACACACACACACACCCCCACACACACACACACACACACACACACACACACACACACACACACA
>NW_013952537.1:427738-428914 GCF_001266775.1 Austrofundulus limnaeus
TGTGTGTGTGTGTGTGTGTGTGTGTGTGTGTGTGTGTGTGTGTGTGGCTGACTATCCAACACAGAGATGACACCTTCTGGTCAGCAGGGGCATGAACAGCCTTCAAATACAAGAAGATCAGTCTTTTTCTTCCTTGTTTTATTTTGAAAAATTTCTGCCACAATTTTATTTTGAAAGAAAAGTACAAAATAAAAGATCTGTTACGTTTCTGCAAAACTTCATGGGTTTTCTGAGATGATGTGAGCATGTTAGAGAACCTGCCACAGCTGCCCCCCGGTGTCCTCTGCCTCTTCATGTGAACCCAAACTGACTCCATGATGTTTAGATCAGGACCCTCTGGAGGGCCGTACCATCTGTTGTGAGACTCATTCTTCAGCGGCTGAAGCTGCAGTTCCTCCTGAACCAAACTGTGTGTTTAGCTTGATGGTTTTATTGCCAAATGGTTAAAAATAAAGAAGTGCTCAAACATGCTTCCCTGAAGTGTGACCCCCAGTTTGCTTTAGGCCCCAATTACACAACTGTGGATTTTTTTTTTGCTGCATTTGTACCTTGTGACTACAAACTGTGTTTCAAAGTAAAAACAAACTATGTTAAAATTTTTATTCAATCAGTGTGGATTCAGAGTTTTTCAGAAACGATGAAGAAGAAGCTTATTTCACTCAAGCCTGCAGTTAATTTCTGCAAAAGAAACCAAAACAATAATGGAGCTGAATTTGCAGATTATTTTTATTTTCGTTTCATTTTTTGTCTAACTCACTTTATCCTAAATTAAATCATTGTTGTAAAATAAAAAAATAGTAACAAAAAAGAAACAATTATTTTTGGAAACTCTTCAGCCAAACTGCAAAGATTCTTACATTTTATTTCAACAAACTCATATAATTCAGCAATTTAGAAAAAAAAAATCTGCTGGTCAATCCAATATTTTTTTATGCAAAGAATTAACATAATTTAACAAAACATGTTTTTAGCACAAAATGTAATGAAATTTGTTTTTGGTAGATTATTTCTTTGTTGTAACAAAGCTTCTTGGCAACAAATCTTATAATGTTGGAAAATCTGTTCATTTCCCTTTTAAATGGTGTCGTATTTGTAAGGAACATGCATCTGTGGGATAAGCAGTAGAGCTGAGTATGTGGGTTGGGCACATGAAAGATTTGCCAAAAAAAAGAGAAT
>NW_013952537.1:428964-439783 GCF_001266775.1 Austrofundulus limnaeus
GACAAAAAGGCACATTAACATGTCAGTGTAATTTAGAAATATTTCCCACATGTACATGTTAAAAACAGGTTGAATTCATGAGTTCTTTGTAAAAACACATTAAAAAAACAATTCAGAGACCTGGATGTGCTGAAAAAAATTGAAATTTGTTTGGCAAGGTAGAATTTGTTGGAGGACAGGAGAACCCAAAGAAGGGGAGGGAAGGTAAAAAGTAAAAAAAWWAAAAAAAGAAGAGGATGTATGGAGTAATGAGTGTGGAGAAGCGTGCTGGTCTCTGGCTGATCGTGAGGCCAGAGACAGAGTTTTGTCACTGCAATCTCACACTCTGCTTCTGTAATGACTCGCCTGGAGGCACGAATGATTTCCTCCACTGGTGTTACTGTTGCTGGAGTCGCCACAAATTCAAGGGAGAAAGGTTTCAGAGAGGCAGGCATGGCGGGACACGAGGTTGGAAGAAGAAGTAATAGATTGAGGGAAGGACCGTTGCCACTAAAAAGAAGAAGAAAAAACCCTCTATTAAGGATGTGATTCATTATTTATCTTCTGAGGAAATCTCTTCAGAATCATTCAATATATTTCCCCCCCTGCAGCAGATCAGATCTGTTTTTGGGTCATTTGTCCTGCTGGGACCGCTGTAATTGTTGTCCATCTGCGGTCATGTGACCCAATTTTTTCCAGCCACAAATCTTAAAAATACCACCTCAGTCTGCTTCCAGCGCCTGTCCTGCTCCTCCTCCCCATGCCGGGGGGACGTGTCATAAAGACATCATCATCACCATCTTCACTGTTTGAGGAAAGAGGAGGRAAAGCAGGAGTTGACATGAAGATCTATCTGCCACTCACGTCCTCCTGAATCTGTGTGCAGCTGAATCAACATAACAGKAAGACTGCCGCTCACCCCTTCATCTGTCCATAAAAGACCTTTCCTACAAGATCATTTTGTGGGAAATTTTAAATAAAGAAAAATACATAACGTGCCCGTGTRATCATTTGTTTACTATGAATGTTGCAAACAATCTCAGATGTTCACTGCATGACCAAAGATGCCAAAATATATTTAATTGCACAATTTTTGTAAAGCACCCATTTAGAAAGTGAATCCTGTGATACTAAACTATGAAAGAAGATGTTATACATTTATATTCATGTAGGATGAGATCTTTAAAAACATTTTTTATTGTGAACATTTTTTTTATTTTAAACGTTCCATGTAAACAGATATGATGGATTTAATTTAAAAAATGGCCAACTGTTCCCACTCAAGTGAACTGAGTAAAAGTTAAATGAAATGTATTACATTAACTCAATTCAGTTGAATGGAAATAAATGACATATTTTTTAACTAAATCCACTTCATCTGTTTTTTGAGTGTAATTAACACAATTAAACAATTTTTACTCTTGTTTTTCAAACTTTTAAGCAATTCTTATGTGTTTCTTTCTTGGGTTTCTTAAGATGCTGCCAAGTCATGCGTTATTATAACCATGTCTAAAACACAAACTAAATGATCAAACATCATCATATATTTCATACCTATAAAAGTCTTAAATGTTGTCAAGATCACAAGCTGTTTTCTGATTTATTTTGTTCCTTTGATTCATTCTTGGGTCCTTATTCTGTAAGCTTTGTGTGTTTTTATTCAAAAATTTAGCTTTTAAAAGAAGAAACAATGTTTAAGAACAGAAATGAGGGGTGACAGTGTTTCATTGTGAAACGTTGACCCCCAGGAATCCAACACTCACTTCCTGTCTGATGACAGGAAATGTTAAACATCTGGTAATATCAACAACTTGTTCAAGTTTAGTCACTGAAAAAAATTTGAGTTCGAAAAATACAAAAATTTGTCCTACAATATATTTAATAAAGGTGTAATGTTAACTCTTTATTATAGGGCTGTTTTTTTATTATAAGGCTGGATTTGATGCACTTTGTATTTTAGCTCAAGTGGCTGCAGTTAGGTTTTATTTATTGTTTAATGAAGGATTTTGCTATTTTAATTGTTTAAATTGCTTTATAAAGGGAGCTGGATGTTGTTCCACTTTCAGCTGCTCCTTTTCTGCAGGAGTCGACACAGCGAGTAAAGTTTTACAAAAGGTTTGTCAGATGTTTTATGCCAGATGTCTTTCCTGAAAAGACTCAAACCTGCAGCCTCAGGATAATAATAAATACAGCTGTCAGGGTTTTGCATGACAGTTATTAAGCCCCACCCCTGATCAAATGTAAAACACGTCTGCTACTAAATGTGTTTTACTATTGAACTTTGTTTTAATAAAGTATTGCCATGTTTAGTCATTTTGCATTCTGCATAAAAATTAGTAAATCTGAATGGTCATAAATAAGAATAAATACAGAAATTCATAAAAAAAATACTTAATGAGTCAATAAGTGCAAACAAATGAAATAAAGTTATTAAAAACAATTAAACAACTGAACAATTCTTTTTCTAAATAGAGAAGAAAATGCAAAGGGAAAGAATACATGCAATAACTAAAGTAATGGAAGTGGCACCATAAAGAAATTAAAATAATGTTTAAATCTAACACAGTATTAAATGATTTAGGGAAAATTACATTTAAAGAAATTAAATGAAAAATAACAGAATTTTTCAAAGTTAAACAAAAAATAAACAGCAAAACTGAATGAATTTAAGCTGAAAAATAAATAATATGTTAAACAATAATGGAAAAGAATACAAAAAAAATAAACTAAACAGAAATATAAGTTAGGAAAATAATAGCTGCCTAAAGTTCTTTGTTTTGTTGTTTTTGATTGATTTGTTGTCACGTAAAGGACTTCAACATTCTCATTCAAATCCTTGACCAGGTCAATAAAACGTTGAACCTGAACTGAAGAGTCTCAGGTTTACACCTTGAAGGTGCGTATAAATAAATAAATGTAAAAAAGTAATGAGTCACAGTTGTAATGAAGTGACAGCCATGTGCAGGAAAGTTGGTGAAATTACAGTATTTTCATTTTTGCTGTGTCCAGTTTCTGTAACTAGTCTGAACTTATTCCAGAAAACACTTCATAACTTCAGAGGAACACGTGGTAAACACAGCTTCTGATGCAGTTTAGTCTACATCTGTTTAAGACAGGGTTTATATCTGTGGTGTGTAATTTGGCAGGTGGGCAGGGAGGGAATGAGACAGAGAAAGGAGGTGTGTGTGTGTGTGTGGAGAGGGTGGTGGCAAAGAGAAAGAGAGCGTATACATCACTTCATCCTTAATTAGCTGTCATCAGCTTCTCTCCTCAGAGGAACCAGAGACTAATAATTAATGATCAAACTCTAAAGTCACTCATTTCCTCTCTTTTCCTCCCCTTCGCTTCGCTAAAAGGAAGAATCCACTGAGATGAATTAATGAAATCTGACTGGACAAAGAGAAGTGTAGGTTTGAATGTAAGACAGCACGGGATCTTACAGATTAAATAAATGACTCAACAGAAACCGCATGAAATTAGGCCATTTTTTTCCTGCCCTGCAGATTATTAGTGCTTGTTTGGTGTAAAATGAGCTGTGAGTTTTCTCTTTATTAGTCCGGCGTGCTGCACACGAGGCCTGGGATTATCACCTCTGCCTCATCGTCTGATGAAGTGAGGTGGATCCATTTTTTTTTCTTTTTTTTTTACAAGATGCCAGCAGAAAGGCACGGTGATGTTTTTAACAAAGCGTCTGAGTAGACAAGAGCAGCTAATTAGAGAGGAACACAGTGTAAGTGGGCATATGTGCACTGGGGAACCGGTGAGCCAACGCACAACAGGAAAACACTGCGGGGTGATGCARGCATGGCGACTGACCAGCTCCTGAGCCAACATGAGGCCGCCATGGAGGCATGTTATGGTCTCAGCRCCCCAAGCCCCTGGCACGCTGTCCTGAAGCCCTGTTTGTACAGACAGGGAGGGGCGGAAAACTGCAGGCGTTCCAGACCGCGCCACAACCTGTCCTCTCTSTTTCCAAGGCTGCAGCCACTCGGAGACGTGTTTGTGTGTCTGCTTACTCCTAARATGCTCTTAAATGCTTTAATTGGATTATCTCTAATGAGTAAACAAACAACTACAGCAGCTAAATAATAATAATGAATGAATGTGTCAGGAAGCACTTCACCAAATTCCCCTCCCCTATTCACTTTCCCCTCTATCAGCTCCCACAGTCCTGCTCCTCTCTCTCTCTCTATCTTTTTTACAGAAGCATGTGCTCATTTGGTCCCTCTCATGTGTAATTATCCCGATTAAGAATGATTCAGAAACACCGCTGCTGGAGAGGAGTGTGTGTGTCACACTCGAACGAGACGGGCGGCTTTAAGTGGCCGCTTTGAAGACTGTGATCATTCTGTGATTACTCCTGTGATGTATTGACAATGTGAAAAAAAGAAACTGCAAAAAATCTGAAAGCAAAAATAAACAAATGGAAATTTTCAAAATGACATCTGTGAATATTATTAGAACATGAATCTGCACTGGTGACACAGATGCTTATGCCATCTCCTTCTGTTATTGTAGGAGTGAAGGAGCGAGGCGAAGAAAAGAGGAAGAGCGAAGACAGGAGGAAGATTTGAAAGGGTGAGGAGGAGAGCAAGAATAAAAGGAGAAAATAATGGTAATGACAAGAGAATTATGGGAGAAAAAAGGATGAAAGATTTGAGGAGAAATGAGATCAAATTAATACATTTTTAATTAATGTTAATGCTACTTGAAGATGTGCTCATCGCCTTTTCTTTTTTATGATCTAGTCGTTCAAGCTCTTTTKGTCAAACTTTGCTTGAAAAAACAATATTATGTGCATTCTTAGTGACCACATCAGATTTTAACTCTATATCGATAACATCGACTGAGTTTTGGCTATTTTTGTGTTGGCGCATGTTAAGTATTTTTGAGGGCCATCTTAAGCTGTATTGACTCCAAAAGTTAATCAATTGTAAATACACATCCAGTCATGAATTTTTAAAAGTTTCATTACAATACTTTCAGTGATTCCTGAAATATTTCACTAACAGACAATCAAGTTTGACTACAATAGGTATCGCTGTAAATATAGGCAAATATTTCACACRATGATTAGCCCTTTAAGTATGTGTTGTGAATGACTTGCAGCTACATCTCTGCTAAATTTCAGCACAAAATCTTCAAAACTTAATGAGATAAACCTTTTTTTGTTTTTTCTAAGGTGAGTCACTGGTGGCAGCAATACTACACTGAGTTGACTCCAAAAGTTATTCAGTTGTAGAATAATATCTAATAATTGTTTCCTGAAGGTTTCATTAAAATYTCTRWAGTGGTTTATGAAATATTTTGGTAACAGACACATGAACACTCACAGTCAGACAAGAGCAAAAACATTACTGTTCGCCTTTGCCTTTCAGCAGCGGGCAATAAAAAGGTCAAGTAAAAAGAACAGGAAGAAATAACAAAGGTGATAGGTAACGAGAATGGTTAAATGTGAAGCACGGATAAAGGAGGGGCACAAGAGGAGACGTGTAAAAATAGGTAAGATGAAACAACAGGTGATGAGTAAAGAAGTAAAAACAAAAGCATGAGATGGAAAAATGTAAAAGAAGGAACAGGAAATTAAGAAAAGAGATGTGAAATGAGAAAACAAGAAATAGGGTTTAGGAAAAAAAGAAGCAGAACAAAAAGACAGCGAAGGAGACCAGGGAGGAGAGGAGAAGCACAAAAAAACCACTTTACTCATCTAATTCCAATTTATGGCACCATAAAAAGAGCCATTTCCTAAAAAAAAATCTATAAAGACAAATCTGAGTGAAATCATTTCATCACTTTCTGTGCTTTAATTGCAGCCATATGTAATTTTAAAGGCTTTTCTCCCCTTTAATGGATCCCTGGAGGAACAAGGGGTTAATTGCTGCAGCTGGTGATGAAACTCTTTGGTCCTAAAGAGGTGAAGCTTCTCCCTCTGTCCGTCACTTCTTTTCATCGCCTCACTGATACAGTTTAAACRATTGGGTTGGTATATTACAACTTAAAAATGAATTCCTTTTCAAACAGGAATATGTTATCAAAAATCCTTTTTGCACAGTAACAAGTGTAAATATTTTGAGTGAGTTTATCAAATAGTCTCATACTCACATTGAGAAGCCCTTGTGATAACTAAATTAATGTTCAATAAACCAGCTGCATGTACGAAACACTTCAGAACCCTACCTCTGGTTGTTAACGGCATGTTTCAAACAATTTCTATTAAAAAGTTTAAATTTCCAAAAACTCAATCTAAACATCTGTTTGTTTTCAGAGCAAGCTAACTCACATTTACAATTTGTTAATACCTTGAGCTCCTTTTCAAGTGATCTGCTGTAAACTGAAGTAATTTGTGAAAACAACAMTGTATTCAAACCTTTATATATACATTTTGACTTGTATTGGCAAATAAAACACTGTAGGTACAGTTACAATGTTTCAAATTTGCTTTAGTGTTACTTTCTTAAAAAAACATGGTGCATGTTATGAAGGGTGGTCACAAAACAGGTAGAACAACAGGTTAAGTTTGTTTGCGCAGACATCCGTATGACTTAAAAAATCATGAAGGTAAATTAAACTTATCAAGAGTTGGAGGTCAAAGCAAAGAACAAGGGGCTGGTTTTTACCAGGCTAATTACAAAGCTATGCTGCACCAAAAGTAACAAGTAAAAGCTTCCTAGAAATGTAATGGAGTTTAAAAGTACAATATTTGTCATTGAAATGTAGTGAAATGAAAGTCATAAGTACCCCAAAAAATAATTACTCAAGTAAAGTAAAGATACTCAAAAGATGTACTTAAGTACACCACTCAAGTAAATGTACACCACTACTGTCCACCATTGGTCACCATGCTTCAAAATGTTATATTTAGAATGTTGGTGAAGGTTCTCAATAATCCAAGTCATGGTCATGGACTGGTTGTTCTTATTCAGAGGGAAACGATTTTAAGTTTTATTTTTAATTTTAAATAAAACCTATTTTAACTCTTGTTTTTTCAAACGAAATGTTTTTTAAAGATTTTTTTATATAAACACATTTATGTTTGATTTTATATTTATAAGGTTCTTATAAACATAAAAATTAAAATGAGCACAAGTAAAAGCTTGGAACTCAAGAGGATAAAACTGGTGGCGCCACCAATTTTTAGGGGTGGAACCTCCCCTTGTGGCACCTATGGTGATTGACAGGTAATGTTCTACGGAAAAATGACGACTTGGAGCCATAGCACCACACATCCAGTCTGTTCGGATGTTATCAGTCCATTAAATGGATGTTATTAGCTGTTGTCAGTCCCATAGAATGGCTTCAGACTGTCCCGGCTGTGCCCCCTAGTGGGTAACCAGTGCCATATACGCTGGAATGCAACAATCTGCTACTGCCGGAGTCCGGTCTACTTTATCGTAGCCCATGTCATTTTCTCTAAAATTAACCTTAGTGGTTTTACGCCTCATATTAACCAGATTGCATAAAAAACCTTAGTGGTTTTATGCCTCATATTAACCAGGTGACAGTCTGAAGCCATTCTATGGGACTGATAACGGCTAATAACGTTCATTTAATGGATGATAACATTCGAAGCGGGTGACATCTCTCTGGATATGAGCGATTAACAAAGATTTAATTTAGGTGGCTCTAGCTGGGACACAARTTTTCTGGTTCGTGACAGCTGAGTTATTAATAAACACCACAGACTGGATGCCAGTCCACCTCTGTTCATCAGAGCAGTATCAGTTCATGTCCTGACTGAAAGTTTTCACAACTCAGTATTGGACTAATGATGATTTTGCCTTGCTCTGCTGCCTTATTTACAGCACTCCTGACCCTTCACGCTCGTTTTGCGGGCGCTGGACCCACTGGAGAGCTGGTCTGCATTGGCACTCAGGGTTGGATCTGGAATGGGCCAAGTCCTGACCACCAGGTGCTCACTCACAGGCCCCAGCACCAGGCCTAGTTCAAATATGGAACCACAGTAACCCTCTGGACCAGCTATATGGTCCTTTTGAGGGTCTTCTGAACCACTTTTTGTCTCACCCTTCACCTAGAACCAATTTGYCATGGGAGGTCCTATTGGGGGAATATTATTTTAGACAACATAGCTCCTAAGATCATTAGGACACTCCTCCACCAAGATAAGGTGKTGGTCCAAGTTCATGATTTGAAGCAGTTTACGCCATTTGTAACATCTGGATGTGATTTGTTGCACGGTTAGGACAACTTCCCTTTTGAAATAGTGTTTGTGTTTTTAAAACTGTTTGCCTGATAAAGATTTAGAAACCAAAACTTGTGCAAATTAATTTCTCCCACAGTATTCAGGTTGGGTTCAGCTTTTTTTTTTTCCTTTTGATTTTGCTGTTCTTCTCCAATGCAGCTGTTTTAAGTAAAGATGTATGAAGTTCTTCCATGTTGACATCACGACTCACTGAGACCATGACCAATGTTTGAGTTCAATGTTGACCTAAGCTGCTGGAGAAAAGGTCTTCCAGTACTTGACAATATGGATTGTTCTTTTCAGTTGTGTCAACAGCAGCTACAAATTATCACAAGGGAATAAACCTTTAATTTGTGTTAAAAATTACAACTGTTAATATTTTTTATTTGTTTTTAGAAAGATCATTATATTTTCATCAACTGATTTACTGTTAAAACAACTTATTTACAATCTGTTTTATCATCTGATGTCACTTGCATTAATCTTTTGGACTACTGGGTGTTATTGGTTCTGATATGGGTCAGTGTTCTGAGTTTGGCTGGACTGATCCAAACAGGTGGGTAGTACAGAGAGGGGGGTGGAAATATAGGAAGCAGGGGTACAGTGCACAGGAAGGGGGAGGTGGCTCATGAGGTTTCAGAAGGTCATTGAAAGTCACGCTGCAAGGATACAGAAGCGTTTCAAGCTGGAGGTCCAGAACGTTCCACAAAGCCTCTTCCATTCCCACAGCTGACTACAAGATAAACAGAGACAGATGAAGGAGGGTGTCAGCCGTGGCGAGGTGAGACGGCAAGGAAAATGGAGAGAGATTACACAGATAGGCAGAAGGAGAACAAAGAGCAGGAAGTAGAATGTCAGAGGGAAAGGGGAGAGACACCAGAGGGGTGAACCCAACTCAGCTGTGAGGGGCACCTGTTCACGGCTGGATCACCTCCTTTCGCCAGCCCTAATCAAATTTACCACAGAGACAGACCGTGGCAACACCCCCCCTAACAAGAAACCCACTGCGTGTTACATCCAAATAATCTCTRCCTCCATCCAGGCTCACACTGCGTGCCACTTCTAAAGGTGTCCCACCTCTAACGACACTCCCCCGCCAGGTTTCACCAAAATAATCCCAGCTCTGAACTCTAATTAACTTGGCCAGTTTTCTGACGTGGGGAGATTTGAACTGTGAGTGTACCTTAATCACTTCAGTACGCTGAAATGACGCATACTGATTTTTGTCTTGTTTCAGCATGAATCAGTATAATTTGGTCTCTAAGACTTCAGTTATAAAACATTTACAACATGAGATTTGTTTGGGTCACATGCTAAAGATGAAAATACAGAAAGTCTTTTTTCAAATATCTGTTAATATTTCTGTCTGGAGCTAAATATCCATCCATCCATCTCTCCATCCATCCATCTCTCCATCCATCCATCCATCCATTCATCCATCCATCTATTCATCCATCCATCCATCCATTCATCCATCCATCCATCCATTCATCCATCCATCCATCCATCCATCCATCCATCTATCCATCTTTCCAGCCTTCCATCCATCCATCCATCTCTCCATCATCCATCTCTCCATCCATCCATCATCTCTCCATCCATCCATCTCTCCATCCATCCATCCATCCATCCATCCATCCATCCATCCATCTTTCCAGCCTTCCATCCATCCATCCATCCATCCATCCATCCATCCATCCATCCATCCAGCCTTCCATTCATCCATCCATCCATCCATCCAGCCATCCATCATCCATCCATCTATCCAGCCTTCTATTTGTCCATCCATCCATCCATCCATCCATCCATCCATCCATCCATCCAACCATCCATCAATCCAGCCATCCATCCATCCATCCATCCACACAGATTTCCGTCCATCCGTTTGTTTGTCCATTTATCCATCCATTATCTTCTTGTTCCAGAGTCAGGTCTCAGGGGCAGCAGCTTGAGCAGGGACCCCAGACATCTTTTTCCCTCAGTCACSTCTTCTGGCTCTTCTGGGAGGACTCCACGGTGTCCCCAGGCAACAAGATGCATAGTTTCCCAGAGCGTCATGGGTYGTCCCCGGGGTCTTCTCCCAGTTGGACATACTCAAAGCACCTCCCTAGGGAGAAGCTGAGGAAGCATCCTTATGTCCAAACCACCTCATCAGGCTCTTTTCAATGTGGAGGAGCAACAGTTCTATTCTGAGTCTCTCCTGGACAACTGAACTTCTCACCCAATCTCTGAGGGAGTCCTCCTTGTAGAGAAAACTCATGTCAACCACTTGTATCAATGATCTAGTTCTTTTGATCACTACCCAAAGTTAGTGTCCATAAATGAGGGTAGGACCATGGATCGATCAAAAAACAGAGAGGTTTGCCTTACAGCTCAGCTTCTTCTTCACCACAACAGACTGGTACAGAGCGCACAATACCACATAAGCTGCACTGACTCGTCTATCAAGCTCACACTCTGTTTTTACCTCACTTCTTTTATAACTGGAAAAAAATATTGTTAATCGTCCAACAAGGGCATGGAAATGTTCCTTTTGCATTTGCCATCATTATTAACAGAGGCTAACCTAAAAAAGATCAACTTTAAGTTATGTTTTGTTGCAATAGATTACAATTACTCACATTAGCAATAGCTTTATTC
>NW_013952537.1:439967-445188 GCF_001266775.1 Austrofundulus limnaeus
AATTTAGCAAGTGCTAATCCACTAATAAATTTTAAAATTAGCAAAAGCCCTAAAGCACTAATCAGGAAATTAGGGGAACTGTGCCCACATAAGCAATAATATGAAYCAGCCAATGAAAAGGAAGCATATGTCTAATTGAAACATTTTTAATGTTTGATTTTGAACAAGTACTTTTAATAAAAACCAAACAGTAAAGAAAAAATGTCCAAATAAAGTTTGAMGACAACCAAGGTTGGACTTGTACTCCGGTCATATTTCGGGGCAACTGTATCCAGTATGGTAATGACTACTGTAACAGTCTGCTTTCTCATTTATCACACAGGAAAGGGAAACTAGAAGTATGTTCTTGGAAAGAATTTGCACCAAGCTCTGAATGTGTGAATTGAGCTGATCCAAAGGGTTTTAACTAAGCATCAGGATATTTTACACTGCCTCCCATTTAACACAGATTTCAAAGAGCACATTTGTTTTCAACTGCATTTAAATGGATCCTACAGCTTTGATATAAACTTTTTAAATTCATATTAGCTGTAATGACAAAATTACCTTACTGACTTTTAGTTTGAAGAGGTTTTTTTGAAATTTTAAAGATCGTTTTTATTTAGTTCATGAGTGTTCATACTTTGCATTGATCCAAATCTCCTCACCACTGCAATAAAACACACAAAAAAACTCTTTTTCTTTGAACAATCATTATCTGCACCTCTGTGCTTCTCCTTCCCACCATTCCTCTTCCTTATTTCTAGCATAACAAATTGGCACGTCTTACCATCACCGACAAAATTTATTAATAGCATTTTTCTTGTAGATAAGAGATTCAATCTATCATCACTCCTTTTCCATCTCCTCTCCCATCGCCGCTTCTCGCTCAGTCTGCCGCTGCCTCTCCTCCCACTTGCTCTTCCAGGAGAGAGAGAGGTGTCAGTTTCAGTGAAACAACTTAATTCTGATGTCAATGAATTAATTAGATGTGTTAATGAGCTAGCGACAGCTAACCTAAATTAAATTAATACCGTAATGGCCTCAGACAGCGAGAATTAGCTCCCATTTCAGTAAATGCTTTCTGGAGTGTACACAGCCGCCAAGGATAGGCTCGCACACATACACACACACACACACACACACACACACACACACAAACACACAGCTCAAACAGCATCCATCCCCTCGAGCAGATCAGCATCCAGATGTAATTAACTGACTAATTACAGGAGCTCTCACTCGCTCTTGCTCCTCTCACTGTATCTCTCTCCTGTCTCGAACACTTCAACTGTCTTTCTCGCTCCTCTGTTTCTGTTATTTGACCCCTCGTAGAGATGATTTTGACATTTTTTCCCTTGCAGTTCAGCGACTTCCCATCATGTTTGTTTTGCCTATACATTATGGCTCCAAGCGTGCAGGTTAGCTGTTGTTTACCGTTTGGCTACCGGTGTTGTGGTGCTCTTCCTTCTGCTTGCTGCTCTTGTCATCACACTTAAAGTCTCATTACACACAACACGCCTGACTTTAAGGTTGTTTAGTCTGCCATTAGCTCTRATACAGACCTCCCCCCGCAGTTGCCATGCTCCAGCAGACCTGCTGATGGGAAGCGCTGCCACCAGACTGCTAATCTGATCTCTTTGGCGCAAAATGTCTGATGTCTACATGTCGCAAGTGGGCCGAGGGAGGAAAATGGTGTCACAATAAGCTTTTGGTATCAGTGGAAAGTTTCACTCAGTCGCTTCTTCTAAAGAAGGAAGAGTTCACGAGTAACTAATCATTGACGAAGACCAAACGTAAAGTATCATCTGAAATAGCCTGTTAAAATAAAGGATTGTTTTCTTTTGTTCTTTCTAGAACATACTACCAAATACTGGTGATAATCCAATAATAAAAAAGGATTAACTGTAAAAATGAAAGATTAACTTTAAAAATGAAAGATTACTGGTGAAGAGCTTACAATATAATATTTTGGGGGGAAATATCTCTTAAGTTTGAACTCTTCAGTACTTTTTATACATTTTAAAGACAAGTCCCTGTTGTTTTGTTTCTAGAAACAGTCACGACAGTTGGGTTTAACTTTGTTATACTTCTTTTTTAAAGGCACAATCAGAAAACTAATCCGTGGACAGGGAGCTCCCGATATCATGTTGGACAACGAAGCTTTTTATGCGTACTGTTGTACTGGAACATTGCAATCTCAGTTTGGAGAGCGAAGGGGCTGAAAAAAGCATGCATGTTATGTTATTTTGGTGACATAATGTTCCATTAAGGAAKAAATGCAGACTGCTGGACTATATGGACTTGTGAACATAGTGAAAACACCTGGTATGGTGACAACTGGGGGCAGGCAGGAGCAGAACTGACAAGAGAAACACACGAACTGATTAGAACGGGTCATCCAATGTTCCTCGAGGGCCGCTATCCTGCATGTTTTCCTTGTTTTCATAGCTTGACATCCAATCAAGGAATTGGTTTGTCTTTTTAACAAGAAGTGCATACTTGTTTCRCATCACATTTTCTAGTACATATATTTTAAAAAGCTATTTTTTGGAAGAACGGATGTTAAAAACTGATGAAAGTTGATGACATTAAAAGGAATTTCCCAGTGTTTACTTGCATCTTTTGTACTTTTGCATTTAAACTGGCTGAATACTTATAAAATMTACTCAGATTTAAAGTGTGAGCAGAAATGCAGAACAGAAAAACAAGATACATACTGTAAATACAGGTTGGTGGCTTTTTCTTGCCCACACCTCACCATCCTCTGGTCAGTCTCACCTGCTTGTGTTGTGAAGAGAACAAACGGATCCTCTGAGACCTTGTGATGGTGTGTTACTGAGCTGTGGACGTACGGGGGCCCTCAGCCCATGTGTTCATGTTTGTGTTTGTGAGTCTCTTTGCATTAGCATGAGCGTTTTCCTGGTGTGAGACTCTGCAGGCAGCGAGCTTCTCTCACAAACACCATCTGTCAACAACAGGCTCACCTGCTAGCAAGCATTTAGCTCAGGAACCATCTCTCTCTCACTTACCATCTCACACGCCGCAAAACAATTCAGCAATGTCAAGGCAGAAAATAACGTGATTTCCCACTTAGTACACTTGACAATTTCAGGTGCTTTGCAGCCACTGCGGTCTCTAAAGGACATACGTGTAAAGTGTCTGAATGTTGGAGAGAAAAGCTGATATGTTTTAAGGGAACATAAAAGCATAAAAAAATGCTTGACACCTTGTCTAGACATGAAAATTGGAGGGATGGAGAGTTAAAAAGCAATATGCAGAGTGGGCAACAACTTGAGGGAGAAGGAATGAGGGCTATTACAGAAGTGTCTGACTAAATTAACTTTTCATCATCACTAATTAGCCCCTTGTACCTTGTTCTCCAGGTGAGGGCTGCATATACCACTGTGTTTGTGTGTTTCCATGCGGGTTTCTTATGTTCACTGTTTGACATGGAAAAACAGTCTTCTCTCAGTTCTTTATTCTAAAATCAGGAAAAAATAAGATTATTTTGAATTTTTTTATTCAAAATACCGCAGCACACAGCTCCCTAAGGAAAAAAGGGAAAAAAATGTCTAGACTGCTTCTAAAATTCTCCAAAACTACCACCTCCAGTTATCAGAGCTTCTTAGTTGTTTTTCAGATAAGAAAAATACCGGGGTCTGAAAACATCGCTCATTTGGCAACACCGTCGTTGTTATGACTACAGACCGCGTGTTCGTTTTGTAAGCAACTTCTACGCATCTAAGCTCCAACCAAAAACTGCTTCGAACTGCAGTCCCACCAAAACACAACAGTTTGTTTTGCTTACCTGTGTTCACACAGACCCCAGACCTCGAATCACCGACTGAGTTTTCCCAGCCAGATGCTCTTCTCCCAGGCTGGCACACAGATCATCTCTACAGTAAAGGCACATTGTCGGGGTCACCAGGTGCTAAAAAACAAGCAATGTTCATTACCCTTTACCCGTTCAGATCTAATACCAGTTAATAATGACATGTGAATGTTGGAGTGAGCCATACAAAACCATTCAGACACAGCCGTGTGGACTGATTAGCTTTTGTTTTAATCTGTCTCCGACAGGCATCAGCAAAGCAGTGCGTAAAAACCAGGAAACACACATCAAGTAATAGCTTTCTTCACATCCTGACTCCACCTCATGACATATGTTAAAGGGGCATCCTTCACACTAATGTTTGATCACTGTTCTTATGTGTTGTTTTTAAATCAGACATGTATCTGACTAAAAGCCTCCTGAGTCTCTGGGACCCTGATCAAGAGCCCCACAACCCAGTCTGCACATAAAATCATCAATTAAGTCAGAGATAACCACATTTTAGAAATACATTACTGTTCACCTAATAAAAGACTATAAAATGTGTAGTGTCTTTATAAATCAGTAGTAAACAACCCCAATAAATTTCTTCACTAAAATCATGAAAAAATAAGATTATTTTGAATTTATTTATTCAAACAGATGCATGATTATATGCTTATGACAAGGTAAAATAAAAATACAGTTTTAGTTGACATAATAATTTGCGACATTCACCAGAACTGAAATCCTAAATTGCAAACAACTCTGGTCATGATTTAAAAAAGAAACAGTGTTAGAACAGAGAGCACTATGAGGCTTGCTGTGTTTAGAGCTGCCATAGGAGAATAATTGATGGAATAAAACCTACTGGAAAAATGATGCTCCGAGCAGGGTTCTACTTTTTTACGCTCTACCAAACATTTTTTACAGGCCAAAGATGATAGAGCTTCTTGATAACCGTGCCAACTTACATTTTGGTGTTTTACCGTAACAAAAATGGGCCCAAATCATGGAAAAAAAATAATTGGACGTGGAATCAATAAATTATTTGAAAKTCATTGTCTTGCCCCCATGAATAATTGAGCAAAACATTCTTAAAACATATGGTCTGAACATTTTAATTTCAAGAAACACATATTGTGTCATGAATTTAGGGTTATTGTGTCAAGATTCTACCAGGTCATGCTGCATTTTTCAAGTCAAGTCTAGTTTATTCATCCCAGTATTCTTGTTTTCTATCTGCTCATTGTTTCACCCCTCCCATCACAGATATCCCAATCTAGATCATGTCATGCACCTGTTCCCCTCAGTATATATTCCCTCAGTCACCACCAGTCCAGCGCCAGATTTTCCAGCGATCCCATGTCTTGTCTTGCCTGCCACGTTACGACCTTGTTTATGTCCTCTGGTTCCACGTCTCCTGCC
>NW_013952537.1:446705-450520 GCF_001266775.1 Austrofundulus limnaeus
TTCATTGTCTTGCCCCCATGAATAATTGAGCAAAACGTACTTAAAACATATGGTCTGAACATTTTAATTTCAAGAAACACGTCTTGTGTCATGAATTTAGGGTTTTTGTTTTTTTAATAGAATTTAAGCAGCTGATCACATAAACTTAGAAACCCAAAAATGTATATTTTAAAGCTTTGTTTTAAAACTGGCTGGAGAATAAATGAAGTTCAAAGTTTCAAGCAATTATAAGAAAAGAAAGTTCTGATTAACAAGGAACTGTTTGAATAATTTTCTTTATTCCAGGCAGGAAAGGAGATGAAGGCTCCAAAAGTCCAAAGAGATGCAATACAATACAACTTTATTTATAAAGCAGTTTGAAAAGAACAAAATAATTGGCTGAAGCGCTGTACACTGATAAAGTAAAAACACATAAAAGCAAACATAAAAACATTGCAATCAATTAAAGCTATAAAAACWTAAAAACCCAACATCTCAAGTGGAGTTAAAAGCTAAGGAGAAAAAAAAAGTGTGCTTGAGTAGATTAAAAATCAGGAAGTGAGTCGGCCTACTTCAAACCCTCGATCACCTCTCAGCCTCTTCTTTGAGTTTGGAATGACCAACAGGAGCTGATCTAAGAGAGTGAGAGTGAACGTAGAGCTGGAGCAGGTCAGACAGATACTGTGGGGTGAGACCATGAAGACATTTCAAAACAAACAGTAAAGATGTGAGACGTTAGGACAGCAAAAGAAACAATGTAGAGTGGGCAGACAGGTAAACCTTCAGGTGAGGGTTGTGAGCAAACTGAATCTACAAGTTAGATGTGATTCAGACATCAAAGATAGTGAGGATGAGGATGAGGCTGTACACCAATGTTGCCAGATCTACAAGGGAAAACAGAAGAAAACTTCAAACTGTGCAGCGCTCTAACCAGCATTAGTGTTGCTCCAAACCACGATTTTCAGAAATCAACTAAAACAGTAATCCCTCCAATAATTGTTACAGGAGATATTAAGACTATTTGTGTTGCTAATATAATGCTGCTTAATTTAGCCGTGTTTTGGGTATTTTTTTAAAGGTCAGTACTTTGAAACTTCATAGAAAACACCTTTTTTTTCAAGAAAAATCTTTTTTTCAGCATCAAGAATGGGTTATTTAATCGAGTGGTAATAAAATAAACATGTGTTTCAGTTAAATATGCTTTTGGGAAGGTGAACGGTGAAATATGTACCAGAAGTCTAAAGTAAATAAACTAAACTAATTATTTTTGCTACGTATTTCTCTTCACGTGCAGTTTTAGGTTATGTGTATTTCTCATGGTAAGTCTAAGTGGATGACGATACCACTGAAGCTGTATATACCACCTTTGTCCCCAAAGTATTTTAAAAATGTGGTAGAATAATCAGATTATTCAAATTTGATGTTAATTAGAGCTGTTCCATCAAAGGACGGCATCATTGGATTGGATGAAGGCGAATCATCTCCAAAGATTTCTCTAAGTCCACAAAAGAAGCTGCGCAGACGTTGAAAAGAAATACAGCACCGCTCTGTATTTGCTTGTTTTTGTTACATTTTTATTKTCCTTTGTCTTCCTTTGGAGTTTTTTTAGCCAGGACCTAATTTAAAGAGAGACAATGGCAGTGGATGAACAACCCGATACAATACATATTCATGGCAACTGAGAAGCAGATGAGTTGATCCACTTGTTCGAGAYACAACAAAGGTAGCTTCCACTTCTGCGTTATTCTCTCTGCTCCCAATCCATCCTCCACGCCTTCGTCTGTAGCTGGCCCGTTCATTCCTCCTTAATTATCTCTGAAAATCCCTCCTCTGTTTAAACCTTTGTCCTTTTCCCATGTGCAACCYATAAACAGCAGCTAGAGGAGGAGGGARGAGGAAGAAGACATTTTTCAGCTWAATCTTCCYGTTAATGTAAAGAAAGATGGTGTTTTTCTGTGATCTTTACCTTTGACATTGACACAGAGAGCATATAGAGTGAAAACAGGGTTTCCCAGTGAGAAACATGAAAATGTACGTWTAAGGGCAAACATATTAGCTGCAGTCATAGCCACGCAATGCACAACAAAGCAATAGAAATGAATGCCATTGCCAAAACAATTGTGATTACAATAGCATTGTCTTATAATTCCCGTAAATAGGACCAAGGAAGTAAATCAGTTTGATGCCAGTGGCACGCAGCTGAGTTGCTTTTCACTCATTTGAATGATAATCCTTATTAACAAAACAAACACTCCAATATATGTTGTCAAGCTCTTTCCAGTCGTCCCCTCTTTCATATCCAACTTTACCAAAACTTATCAACCAGTTTAACAAAAAGAAAGAAAAAAAAAGACCGGGATCAGCTCAGCGGTTTAACACAAACCTCGTCACATGCTGCATTTAGTCCACGCTGTAGGACAGTGTTTTCTCATTTCTTTACAACCAGACATCAGAATCCTATCAGCTTCTGACACAAATCGCTCTAAATGTTGAGACTTTCATGGTAAATTAGGATTCATGGCTGCTTTGTTCCCTCATGCAGTCTTTGAAACATGAAACTCTGTGTTTGACAAAGGATTGAGACGGCTCTCTTCTTGTCACTTGGCATGGAGAAGCCGAGAAAAACATAAAAATCTTTAGGAACTCAGTTGCTGAACAGCGGTGATTGATCATATTTGTTTTGTTGTTTCAGAATAGGGAGAACACAATCCACTCAGTTTTTATTACTGCCATAAATAGAGTTAACTTGTGCTGGGTTTATTAAGCCACAACTTTTCTGTCAGTGGGTCGACATTAAAAGATCCCTGATGATTTCAAGGTTGAAAAGTCTCATAAAACAGATTAGCTCTGTTTAATTACTCCATGATTCTTTGCAATCAACAGCCAAAAAAAAAGGGTAAATTAATTTTTTATGTGGAAATTGTTAGTCACAAGTAGAACTGTAAAGACTGATTTAGTAATTCACGTATTTTTCACAGTTTGAGGTTATTCTTTACCTTTTGTTTTGTGTGTTTTGGTTTCGATGGTTGTCTGCTGCAGAGTATTGTGAGTTTATTCAGTGCACGTTAGACCTCATCACTCTTACCTTCCATCACTAATCAGCACCTGTTGCCAGTTTTTCATCCCACCTCTAAGTTTATAAAACTCCTTCTTGGTTTCTCATTGTGTTCTTTTTGGATTTTTTTAAACTGTATGCTTTTTTAATGTTTTTCCACTTTACCTCACTCCTTGTCATGTTGTCTTGTTTCAGTGTGATTTTTGCCTCCTGCGTATGTGCATTTGGGTTCTTCTAAGACTCATCGTTAATCACAACATAGTTAACACCCATAGAACTGAGAGCTACACCTTTAAATCTCTGTAAAAAGCCAGAAACAAGAACAGCTTTCTGTTGTGAAATTTGAATTCATTCATTCCATTTCTTTACAATCATTATTGCTCAAACTCCTGAGCTTCAAATATAAAATCTTTTAGTGCATGCACAGTGGTTTTAGACTCATACATCAAGCGAAGCATATTTATTCAAGTGAGTGGGGTCCATCTTTGAGTTCAGAATCTAGGTATAGATTTGTGTCAAAAATAATTCACAATATTTCTACAATATTATTGTTCAKCCCAAACATGACTTTTTCAAAAGAGAAATATGGGGGGACTCTCCCAGTTCTCCCCTATGGTCTGATCTGGGGGGTGGGTGGGCAGATCTTCCCGTGCAGGTGCCCCTTGTGGCTCTGGTCTTCCCTATGTCTGCCTCGTGTCTTGGGGGTTGGGTCTCCGGTCCTCCACAGTCACTATTAAATACTCCATTGGAGAAATCTTGTATAAACATGCATTTTCACAAC
>NW_013952537.1:450932-456995 GCF_001266775.1 Austrofundulus limnaeus
CTACTGAAGTGATTAAAAAAGAAAAATGTGATTTATTAGAGCAAATACAAAAAAAATAATTAAAAAATCTGAAATGTTGTTTTGCACAGGTAAATGCACTGTCACCAGTTTTAGTCATGTAAAAAAGAAAAGTTACACCTTCAGTCACCTCTGCAATAAAAAACAACTTAATAAAACTGCCAGTTTTAAGGCTATAATACTCTGTGTTAATTTATTCCAGAGGAAAAAAATTTATTATTTTGCTTAAAGTGAATAACTTTGATTTTTCAAATAACAGACAGGCCTGAGAGCTGTGATCACCCATACCTCTAAGACGATTTTTCAGAAAAATGCAGCCTCATGGTGACCGGGCTTTGGTCCCTATACTTCGGAGGCTGATTTTGGGTGGAGGGGTTAGTTTTAAGACCAAGKTGTGGACTGAGTTTAGATTAGTTTTAGGGTCACCTGTGATGTTAWTTKTAGGGTAAATGGTCAGGGTTAGACTATAAAATTTCCAAAAAAATGAATGGACGTCAATCCACGGTACCTACAGAGACATGAAAACAAACTTCTGTGTGTGTGTGTGTGTGTGTGTGTGTATGTGTGCGTGCGTGTGTGCGTTTGCTTCTGTATGTGCATTTGAAATGTAGCCATGCTGAGTGTCTTGCAGCAGGAACAGATTCCCGCTCTCTCGCTGCATGTCAATGATGCAATGAACGCTGCATTTTCAAAGCTGCTAGGACATGTGTGTTCGTGTTTGTGTGTCCGATTAGAGGGGGATTTTTGTTCACAAGCTGATGAGGTGTCTGAAAAAAGTTAATTGCTTATCAGGAGAGCACGCCAGCTCAGCCCTTTGTGTGCGCCGGTGTATGTGCTCGTATGAGTTTGCGTGTTTGTCGGGGGGCTTGATGTACTTGTCTGTGTCGCCGTGCGAGCTAATTGCCTTTCAGAGACGAGCTCAGGTCCTTGTCCTTTGCTTGGATCAAGTTTAGATTTGAGTGCGAGATCTGCAAGATGTGTGCAACTGAAATTATGTATAGTGCAACTGAGTGCATGTGCTAAGGCTACAAAATTCATGATGTTCCAGTTTATATTACAAACCAAAATTCTTTTGAAGAGTCTAAAACAAGTGATGACATTATTTTTTCAGAAGAACCACAAGTGTAGTGATCAGAAAAGGGTAAATGTGGAAAGAATGTGTTGGCTTAATAATTTCCAAAAGCAGCTGATGTTTTGAATTTGTGGTCTAATGAGGTTGAGATGTTTTTAATTGATAGAGATGGGAATGGTTTTTCAGTTTAAGGGTCTGTTGGATCATCTTCACCTCAGAGTGCATTGATACATCGTTGATGTTTTTGCAGTCTGAGTTAGATGCTCTGTCATCGCGGCGTAAACATTTCAGCACTTCTCATGTGACTGTTTTTATATGCAGGTGCACATAAATTGTGCTGGAAAATTTTAGCTCGTGGTCACAATTCAGATTTGGAGAGTGTGGTACTTTCCAGTTTGTCCAGAACTACAAACTCCAAGCCCTACCATCTCGTTTCAGTAACAGCTGAAGCCTAATGTTGGCCAGATGCAGAGCGAAGAGCCAAGTTTGCAAACA
This sequence comes from Austrofundulus limnaeus, assembly GCF_001266775.1. NCBI lineage: Eukaryota > Metazoa > Chordata > Actinopteri > Cyprinodontiformes > Rivulidae > Austrofundulus > Austrofundulus limnaeus. Next base: position 452,518 of record NW_013952537.1, read on the forward strand.
ATGTGATCGTTTAAAGGCACAGTGTAGGATTTGTTGTTTTCAGCAACATCTAGTGGTTGAGTGGTTGAATCATTCTCCCTGGTCCTCCCCCCACCCCCACCCCCCGCTTCCAAACGCAAAGGAGTTGATACGGTGTCTCTCAGGTGTCAAAAACCTTTGATAATTCCAACCGCGATGTCTACCAGCAGCTTCAGGGCTAGTGATGTTTCAAGTGGTAAGATTAAGAGCTTTAATAAGTAAAATTATCCCAGCTACAATGACAGACAACAAATATTACATTTATAGTATTACAACTAAAACCATTTTTTGACGATGCCACCGCAGTTTGTCCTTCATGAGCCTTCGTAGACAAGATGGCGGTGCAAGATGGCGGCCTGCCTGTAGTGGCGACCCGCGACCATGGAGATATAAACAGCTTTTTATGAGGTAAAAATAATAAAACAAAGTCTTTGTCTGCCATGATTAGACTTTTTTTATTGTTGTGATTAATGATTATCTCAATTTCGGCTTAAAGAATTGACAAAATCCTACACACTGTGCCTTTAAAAAGGACAATCACTATAATTTCTGCTGCTACAAAACAAGCAGAAAATGAATCACTTGTTAATTTGTCAAAGATGCATTATTTTCTTTAGATTAAAATAGAAATCTTTATTGAGTATATTTGGTAAATATACTAAATATTATGAGGCTTCATTATTTCAGACTCACCAGAAAACATGTTTTTCAGGTGCTGACCAGCAAGTATTTTATATTAAACAAACATAAGATGACTTCATGCCTCGTTTCTTTTATGCAAAACTTATGCTACATCATATCCTGATACACATTAAAGGGGTAATATTATGTGTTTCTTAGTCCTATGTTTAAATTCTATACCATAATAAAATAACTATGTCACCTTCAGTTGTTATTAAAATGCTGGTTTCATGTTTAAATCAAAAATAAACTTGATTTCCCATCATATCAGTTTCTAAACGCCTTGAAATCTGCCTCTGTCTCTGAGTTTCCTTCTGCCTGCAGGAGTCACGGGCGGGGTGCGCGGGTGGGAGAGGGGGTCTCCAAAAACGTGGTTCTAGGCTGAACCTGCCATTTTTGCTCCCCTGCCTGGCTGCCTCAGGACTCAGGGCAGCACAGGATTTCTCAAACATGCGTGAATGAGTCAAAGCAAGACCCTGGACATGTTTTTCATGACAGGATAACATTATAGCATGATATAAAACTCAAAAAAGTTGATTTTATATGATATTGTCCCTTTAATGTTTAATATCGCCACATTTGTATACAGTATGTTTTTAACCTGTCACTCGTTGTCAGAAACATGTTTTTACACCAAACCAATCAAAAATCAACTCCTTCATGTCTGAAAAAATCTTAAATTTTAAAAGAAAAATCCACTGAACATTGACGGCTCCTTTGGTCATATTAAACTCTTCTGTACTTTAACATGGTGTAGGTGAAACAACGTGCAAACAGTGAAGTCAAAAAATAAACAAGTACATATAAAAAATTAGATACAAAAGCATTAAGACTTTTAGAAGGTTTTGACAAACAGGCTATTTACTCCTTTCATGGGCTGCGGTCTAAATGGCCGTTTTTTGAATTTACCCTTATATATCCACCTTAAAAACTATTTACCCTGCGTTGTTTGGTATCGTTATTTTTTAGCACAACCTCAATTTCATTTTGACAAACTGCATATCACAGAGAACCAAAAAAGAAAYACACAGAAAACAAAATCCGAGGATTTCTATTTTTATTATAAAATTCACAAAAATGTTTAAAGAACCATTTTTCTAACCTATAATGAAAATCTATAGTGTAAATTTCATAAACATGTGTGCAACTATAGCAAAAAACAAACTTATATCCATGTTTTTACATTAAATTGTGTGCAAATTCCCAGGCGTTTTTTTTACAACAATTTACAAAGTGTCACAATGACTCCACTACAAATTCTCTCCAACTTTACAATGTCTCATGTGGGTTTTTTATTATTATTTTACAACCATTTCAAAAATGTGTGACAAAGACTCAATCATAAAAGCTCTCCAACCTTACAATGTCTCATGTTTTTGTTTTGACGACCATTAGTCCTGAACATTGGTAGTTGAACCTTTGATGTATAGATCAGGAGACCCAAAAATTTATACAACTGCTCTGTGTCTTTTTAAACACTCTGAAACTCAAAATTCAGATACATGCAACAGGACAGGGTTCTTAGAGTCCCCACCTCTCAGGCAGTGAAGTAGCACAAAACAGTCACAAATTGAAGATAAAACTAACATTGCAACAGGCTCAGAGCCTGAGTCAATCTGCTGCGGACATTTTCCACCTGCGTCTGTTGTTGTCTGCTGTTGTTGTCCCCAGCAGATTCGTTTACCTCAAGAGGCCTGAGATGTTAATTAAGATGAATCCACCTCAAGTCTCTGCTGCCCCCACACACACCCCTACCCCTCTCCCACATTCAGCAGTATTATGCAAATGAGTGGGTGCAAAATCTCTGGCCGCACAGATCACAGCCGCCACAATCCCTTCAAACTCACTGTAATATATAGGCTTTAATAACACCACACACACACACACACACACACACACACACACATGCACAGAAAATCAATATCAATGATTTAATAATACAGTGTACTGATCCAACTGGTTCCTAAGGTCTTATTCTTGGCCACCAGAGCATCCCCACAACAACAAGCAGCAGAATAATAGATCTACTGCGCGTGTGCTAATTGAATGTGTGAGTGTGAGTGTGTCCAGTGACTATATGAGAAAGGACATTTTTCATCTCTGGGATGATGAAGTAGGATTTAATAAACTAGCACACGTGTACACGCACACACAGATCCCCTCAGCAGGTGAGTGTAGCTGAGTTGACACTTTGTCAGCGCTCTGTAATTTGACATAATGAATGCAAGCATCGTTACTGCTGTTAATTGGCCAGACTAATTATACTCCGAGGACGTCATTAGAGAGAACCCGCCGCTTCACTCTGTGTGTGCATTAGCAGATGAGTGTGTTTGTGTCAACGAGTGTGTTTGCAAGTCAGGTATAGGGGCAGACGGTGGGAAAAGGTAAAGGAGGAAACGGGAGGTGGCTCGGGCAGCAGGACGGGAGCGGGAGGAAGAGGAGGAGGGGGGAGGAGTGCAGGTGGCCAGGTCTGATGAGTGGGGGGAAGAAGAAAGGAGGCGGGCTGAGAAAAAAGGGGTACAGTTCAGGCATCATGAGGGGAGGTGAGTTCAGATCTCGAGCCAAGTCAAAATAAGGGACTGAAAGCAAGCAGGAGGCTCGAAGAGGGTTCAGGCCAAACATTCAATGTCTTCATCATCATGTTTTTCTCAAGGTCAGGGCTGAAGGTGCTACATTTGGTTTAAAACTTTCACCCTGAAGGCCTAAATTACAGGTCAAATGAACATGAACACAGATGCTCACTTATTTATTTTTGTATTAAGCACTGATCATATATTTTTGATGTTGATTGTAATGCCATTGCTGCTCACTAAGCTGCTATTTTCAAGGTAAAATCCCCTCATTATTATGCTTATATTTGCGTTAGTAAACCTAATGAGACTAATTTGGTTGGGGGAATATAAATCACTTGGATAAAATGCCTGGTAACATCATCCAGCAACCGTCAGCTCATAATTAGATGATTAAATAAAGGACACCGAAAGAAATGACGAAACTCAGAAATCTTTGCAGTTTTAGACAAAGTTGTTGCAACACAAACAGAAAATACAAACTCGATGAAAGCAGATTATTTTGGAGCAGAGCTCAAGATAATCATGATTATGAGAATAATCCAGAATAATCACATTGTTATGCAAAAATTAATTCGTGACTCAAAGATGTTTAGAGAATTTTAAAAGGTATYGTTTTACACAAAAACAAGTTCAATACATTTTCAAAAACTTTCAACAAATAAGACAAACCTGTCTTCCTTTTGTCTGCAGACACCCCATCCCCCACCCCCCTTGTATGTTGTGGTGGGCAACTGGCAGCAACAGTATATTTTGATTTTAAGTGATATTTCAGGCTCAAACTTCTCCGTAAGTAAGACAGTTGAGTTGCAGCATTTACAGATAAATTTATGTCTATCCCACCCGCGGACAGATAAAATTTTAAAATTAAAGATGCCCAAGAAAAAGTCTGGTGTCTTCCTCCATGTTTCTGTTGTTGCAGTTCATTTTTTGAGGATTCGTGTGAGTATTGCAAAACAACATCTCAACAACAAAGGCTCACATTGGTTGAGACGTGCAGTGATGGACATCTAAAGCCAATAATGATCAAGATCCCACCTCCAGTGACCTCTGGGTTTATGTGTGTTTATAGCCAGTGAGCAAAGGCCTTTAAAAAACTAACATCGTTAACGCGCATTTAATTTAATTTAAATTTAATATTTTTTTATTTTTTTCAATTTTATTCATTTCATTAAAACAAAACAAATAATTTTATGTACAATATACAAT
>NW_013952537.1:457180-458784 GCF_001266775.1 Austrofundulus limnaeus
AGCCTCTAGTGGATTTTTGAAGAACTACAATTTTTCTAGAGTAAGTTCATATAACAAAAAAATCTATGATAAATAATATATCATTATTAATTAATAATTATTAATATGAAATAATGTTCAGCATTAAGCATGATAGGACATGTGAAAGCAAGTTTGAATTATGGCCTAAAGGGCCCCTCATACATCTGTTGGACAATAGACTGTGGTTATCTGCATGTAAAGTCAGCCTCTAGTGGATTTTTGAAGAACTACAATTTTTTAGGAAACTGGAAATTGGCCTAATTTTTTTCACTTCAGAGGCTTTTACTTTGCTAAAGAGTTGATGCTGAAATATGTTTACTTGATTCTGTTTGAGAATTTTGTTTATACTGGATTTGGTGTTTCAACTGGTGCACTGTGTATACTGTTTACTCACTATCAAATTACTGGACTTGCATCTCAGCTGTAACACAAAGAGAAGTATTTTTAAGAGGAGTCTTTGAAGCCCTAATGGCCCATTTAAGAAGTAATTAGCTTAGAATGACTTCTTTCAAGATTCCCTTACAGTTCACGTGTTACAGCGTTCRCTGTAGCTTAAATACCACACTTGCTGGTGAAAATCATTTATCAGTGAAGAGTAGAAAGGAGGAAAAACTCTCCAATGACTACACACAGAGCTCACAGCAAAAATGCTGATGCCTTTTGGCTGAAACAGCAACAGCGGAGTATTTACTTAGCTGGCCATTAGCTACAGCCGAGAAACTTGAGCAAATTCTGAGAAACAATATCAGCTCGCAGTCTGCCAACAYGGAGGGAGGGGGAGAGTGAGTCTGCCACGGGTAAAACGTGTAATTTCCTAATTCTGATCTTGCAAGACAATCCGTCCTTATCAGTGTCTGATCTCCTCATTGGAGGAAAAATAAACCCAGAAGCTGGAGGCACACAGACACACACGCGTACACACACTGAACAGGAGACAGAAGCATACAGTTTCATAGAGGCAAAGAACGGAGATAGAATGGCTGAGAGACTAGTGAGAGAACAAACAGGCCTATCAAACGACCACAGACCCAGATAACAAGATAAGACCTAATCAATCAATCCCTGCACACGGAGAAAGATTGCACTAAGTGGCTCATGAGTCCTGCTGCAAATTAAATCTACACACTCCTTCAAGTAAGACAGAATGGAAGCAGTAAGAGTTAGAGAGAAAAGAGAAAGAGAGAAGGGGGATAATAGAGGCTAATTTCATCAGCGTGGCCCATGATGAAGCTTTTACACGGTGGTTTGAGAGGCCAAACTAAAAGGCTGGAGGTTTTGGTGATATTGAATATGAGTGGTGTGTCATAATTAGATTTGTAAGGCGATAGGCAGGAATTACATTATTGGGTCTAATGCGGACATCTAAAAGGGTGTCAGATCATAAAGGCTTTATGTGTGTGTGTGTGTGTGTGTGTGTGTGTGTGTGTGTGTTTGAGTGTGGTTGTCTGAAATTCTCTTCCTGTCGAGGAGAAGCCAACAGACAACTAACATACTGTGATTCACTTTAATTCACTCACTCAAGCAACTTCCATCTTTATCACTACTCTCTCTCTCTCTATGTGTGTGTGTGTGTGTGTGTGTGT
>NW_013952537.1:459992-463491 GCF_001266775.1 Austrofundulus limnaeus
TATATATACTTATACTGAACAAAAATATGAACGCAACACTTTTGTTTTTGCTCCCATTTTTCATGAGCTGAGCTCAAAGATCTAAAATATTTTCTACATACACAAAATAAGAATTTTTCTCAAATATTGTTCACAAATCTGTCTAAATCTGTGACAGTGAGCACTGCTCATTTGCATAGATAATCCATCCCACCTCGCAGGTGTATCAAGATGCTGATTGGACAGGTGTGCCTTAGGCTGGCCACGAAAAAGGACACTCAGAAATGTGCTGAAATGTGAAGCGCCGCGCCTGGATTTAAAGAGACAGCCTCAAAACGAGTTGTTTTGAGAAACACCTTRGAAAAAGAGGTGAAAAAAAGGCTTATGGGGATACAAAAAGAAGGAATTCAAGTTTTCACTTCATATAAAGCCCGACTGAATAATTTAAATGTGAAAGAGAAGGCATATGTCTCAGTTAGCACACATGTCAGAATGTGCATATAAAAATGAATGTGTGTGTGAAGAAGTGAAGTGAAGGTCAGTACAGTTTCTGTGAAAGAGCTTAACTCAAACATGAACAAATGCAGCACGCTGTAACTCCAACAAACAAACTGGGATTTATAAAAAAAGAAACAGCAGCACAAAGGAAAGACTTAATTAAAACTGAACAGCCACTCTCACACACATACACACAAAAACACACACACTCAGACAACAGCCGACTTGTTGGAGTGTTGTTTGGTTGAGCTTTCTAGACTGAAGATTCATATTCTTTAATATGCAGAACGACCTTAAAGYGGAAAGCCAGACGTACGCACACACATAGAAACGATGATGTTTTTTTGTTGTTTTTTTTTTTCCCCATTTGTGTGGTGACAGACAGTAGCTAACACACAACAGCTCACTCCCAGCAGAGAACACAGAGCCCTCACATCATTAACACCTCCCGCTGCGTATCGCCGGGCTTCAACTGTCGGGGGACGCAAAGCAAAGACAGGAGACGAACACTTAGGGCCCACACAAAAAAATAAAATAAAACGGTGATATAAACGTGTGTTTTCCTTCCTGTTTGTGGGTGCGCTTAAATGAGTATGTGTGTGTGCATTTGCACTGTAAGTGATCTCCCAAATGCCTCGACTCATCTGCTAATTAGTCAGGAGCAATTAGGTTCATTTAAACTAACTGCACGCAGAGGCAGGCTGAACACAYGCAGGTAAACAAATAACCACAAACAGATCCAAAGACTCACTTTACCTGCACTGATTAATAACAGAAAAAGAAGACATCAAACGGGGAGAAGAGGAAGGGAATAGAAATGTTGGTGAGGGACAGACAGGAAAGGAAGAGGAAGGAACAAGTCACGAGGAGTGGAGAAAAAGAATTAGGTGAAAGAGATAATCATATGTCCCAACGGGCCGATTGAAGCAGGGTGGATTCGTTCACGTGCTGTCTCTCATTTATATGCTAATTTACACTATTAACAGAGGAAAGGCGAACCAGAATGAAGAGGGAAAAGAGTCTAATAAATACCCACTGATTGATGTTTGATCATCAGTAGCTTTGCAAACATATTGATCAACCAGCCGGCTGTTTCCCCCTTCTCTACCAAAATCAAACTGAGCCTCGTGTATTGTTAAAAACACTCAAAAGTGCGAGTAACAGTGTGTGAAGTGGCTGTTTGAAATGAAATGTGGGAAAAGAAAAAAAAACTATGAAATGAAGCCAGAAAAAGAGATGTTATCAGTGTAATTCAATTTGGATTAATGCTGCAAATCACCTACTTTCATCCTTCCCTCGTTTCTCTTCTGTTCCTTTATAATGCTGCTCGCCACTCGAGTGCTTCCCTCGTTTTCTGCTTTAGGCTTTTGCTGCAATTTGAAGTCATCAATGCGAGCTCACAACCACAAACCTGAACATAATGCAAGTTCTTAACTTTCATATAAACTCAACAGTAAAAGAGACGAAGATGCAGTGTTAATATTAAATAAAGTCTGTGTGTGTTTGTTTGACTGGTGTAGCAATAAATCATCATGAAGCTCTCCAAAAGTCATCAGTGGATGTAAATCATGAATAGCTGCTGTACAGCTTAAGTGGCCTTAGCAAACACAAAAATTGCTTTAGCTCAGTCATTCGAACAAATGAGCTAGAATTTGGTGTGGTAGTAGTTAAAAGTAATCCCGAACAGATACTAAAAGTTTTAATAAATGGTGCAAGAGCTTTGTGTTAAACTTTGCGTGTGATACTGAATGCAGGCAATGCACATTTCTTTAGGGAATACTTAAATCAGCATAAAAATAAGATCAAACAACAACAAAATTTCACAACACTCAAAAAAAGCCATCGTTAGTTTTTAAAGGGTGAAAATGTCAAGAGATAAAACAAAGGAGTCCTGTCAGAATAAACTTTGAACTTTATTTTCTTGTCCATTAGTGATGTTCCTCGAAGGGATTTTGGTATGTTGAATAAAAAAATAAAAAAATGAAAAATAAATAAAATCCTGATTGATTGATTGATTGATTGATTGATTGATTGATTGATTGATTGATTGATTGATTGATTGATTGATTGATTGATTGATTGATTTAATAAGTACAAAGATAATTTTGTCTTCCATTAAAAAGCATAAGTTCACTTATATCTCTTTCCCTCTAAAAGAATGTATTTTGTATTTCTGCAACCTGCTGAACTTTACARTAGTGAACCTAAAGAACCACAGGGGCTCAGACACAATGACAAACATGATGACTACAACACTCAGCATTCATGTAAATACAGCATTTGAACTTAAATGAAAATYAAAAGTAAGCCAGGACAAAATACTTGTTTTATTTATTTTTTAACAAAGTGAACACTTTTTTTTAGTTTAGATATTGTTGCCTAATCTGATCACATCTCCTGGATAAAAAAAACTTATGACATCACATTTGACTCAACTCCAAGTCAGACATGCCCAACCTCAGATTGTAGATTTTTTTTTTTGTGGTGTGTGTGTGTGGGGGAGTGGGGTCTGAGTAATTATTAATAATTACCTTGTGGTTATTAATCTTAACATGTGTCTAGTGTGTAAATAAATAGCGGGACAATTCAGAAAATGTTCTGATCCAGTAGGTCAGTTGTTATAAATATCAATCTCACCCATTTAAAATCATCACTTGGACCAAGACGTGTGTCTTTGAGCTGTAGAAGAAAAGAATGACTGGGAGAATATCAAATAAAACACAGGAATAGGTTTGAAAAGGAAACCTTCCTGGTGGGAAACTGTTCCACCCATTTCAAGGGTTATTTTATGATTTGAACGTTTGTGATTTTATTGTCTTGAACTTAGTTCATGTTGAGACAAATCAGAAGTTTTCATCTCGGTTCAGGGGCCACTCATGTTTGTTTTTAGAGGCAAATCATTTAGTCACTGTAAAATCCAGCTGTCAGAAGTATCCTGAGGTATTTTTCCTAATGCTGTTTGGGATTCATTGAGCTCAAATCTTCTGTCTTTAACATTACTCACATCACACACACACACACA
>NW_013952537.1:463818-467424 GCF_001266775.1 Austrofundulus limnaeus
TGTGTGTGTGTGTGTGTGTGTGTGTGTGTGTGTGTGTGTGTGTGTCTTTAATGTGTGTTTGTGTGTGTTTGTTGAGACCACATGCAAAGGGCTTCCTTCAGCTGTGATCGCTTTTCCAGCACCATTGTCACAAAGACACGATTATTCAGAGAAATAACTACAAAAAAGGGCAGCCGTTCATTCACAGCTGTTTGTTCCTTTTTGTGTATTATTATTATTATTATTATTATTATTATTATTTTGGCAGGAAAAACATCAAAAATCACTTTACGGGATTCTAACCACATCGAGTTTCTTCCTGCTGCTCTGAGCAAAGTGAGTCTTTAACATGTTTTATTGACTGTTTCACCGAAGCAGAACATACTGTGCTGGTGTTGGAGAACAAATAGAAGCTGTGTAAGAATTCTCTAATATTTTGGTTTTCCTTCTGTGAAGGAATAAAAAACTTTAATTTTGTCCTATGTGGTTCATTTTATAACGTCTCATTGGTGTCCAAAGACCTCCTATAATTTTACACAACTTTTTATTTTCTTCTGGTTGCTCCCATCTTCAGGGGTCACCACAGCGAGCACATTTGCCCAAAGTAACTTTACATAATGAATCAGGGGTTATGTTTTCCAGGCACATAATTCAATTCTATACCACAATCAAAGGGTGACTGAGCTCTAGGGAGGAGCTTTGTACAAATAGGTGGTGCTTTGTACCAGGAAGCATTTAGGCAGCTCCATGTTACCACAGGAGATTTAAGGTTTCTCAAACTTGCATAAATGAGTCAAAACAACACTCAAGGTATGTTTTATTTTTATTTTTATTTTTGTTGTTGATTTGTTTTTTATTTTATTTATTTTTTGATGAGTGAATGATGTCATACCATGATATGAAGCTCAAAAAAGTCCTGTTTGGATAAAACTCCTAACCTCTTTAAATTTAATAGTAACAATGGGTAACATGGTAAAATGGAGCTTTTTCAGTTTTGCATCATTTTTGGTCCAGTACAGTACACCCTGGTGAAAACCAGACTGTTGTCCTTCACTTTGCTTCGTACGAGGGTCTGGACTCTCAGCTATAGAGAAGTGATTCTTGCTGGAGGCGTGGCCTCTGCTGAAGTTTAAAATGATCGGATCGGTTGGCCGTGACGTGTGCCAGCTCCACTGTGAAGGGCGCTAAGCTGAGAAGCTAACCGGAAATTGGAAAGCTGGAGAGAAGTACCGAGCCGAATGAGACGRCTGTGAATGAGAGCTGCTGCTTTGTCAGACAAATTTATTTTAATTTGGAAGCCTTATCAACACGGACTGGCTTCATTCACTTCCTCCACTGCCATTGCTAAACTCACAAGCAGACACTGCGCAGAAAATCGATATYGTTCAAAACTCCGCCTTCTGTTTGCTGATTGGCCCAGGTGAAATAAACTACAATCAGACACTGCACAGGAAATTGATGTTCTGTTCTCTGATTGGCCCGAATGAAATGCTCCTGAACAAATCCTTGTCTATGGGAGAAGTCCCAGACGGAGCAGTGAAGAAAGACTAGAATTGAGCAGAACTGCATAGGAAGGCAAGAGCCAGGCTATGTCCAGTAAGGCCTTGTGTTTATAATCCACACATGAGCCAAGGCTAGTTTATAATCCAAGAGAAGTTCTGAAAGTGTGAGGGTGATAAAAATTGCATATTTATTACTGGCACCCCTCACATAGAACCAATCTTGTGCATTGTCCCCAGTTCGAACCAATTTTTTTACAGGGTATGTGCCGAGCATTCTGTGATTGGTCAGAACTTAGTTGTTCATTCTGCAGTGAGTTGATCTCTGAGTCTGCTGAGGGGATGATGGCCAAGGCTGTTAGAAAATRCAGCCAACACTACAATTGTTCCAACAAAAATGATAAAGATAGTCAAAGAACTCAAGGAAWCTAAGGATCATCCTCTCATTCGGTTGCTGTGCACTTCAACCACGTTTTTGTGTAATTTTATGTGGGGGATAAAAGTAGGTTTTGACAAAGTTTGGGCTTCTAAGTGTTTGTTTACTTAAAATTACATTTGCATTATCTCACAACACAGCAAAAAAAGTAATATTTCTCCAAAGGAAAGTTCATCAATAAGTGTTTGGTGACTTCTGGTGTGTTTAAATACCCTGAGGAAAAGGTCGGAAGAGAGAGAAACTTTCCACACATAACATGAGAAAGCAACAAATCTTCTGTCCCCGACAATCACCTGTAGCTGTCCTTCACATCTACCTCGGTAAAGAAACAGGACTTTGGTGCACATGTTCAAACACAACAAAGACTACATGTCTTTCTTTGGGAACAAAGGAAACAAAAATAGATCTTTTATGTTTGTACAGTAATTTGATGCTGGTGTTTGAAATGCTGCAACATTTGTGTATTTCTCACAAACATTTCTGTAAATGTTCATTGTTTACATTCAGTATATCACATTACATTGTCAGGGAGACTGGTTCATATTTTTATTGCCCAGTTACTCTGTCTAATTTTACAAGCTAATGAAAATCATATTTAAAGTTTCTTTTGTGTATTTGGCAGAGTTGAGTTTGCTCACCCCTGCTCTGTTAGCTCGAATGTTTGACTTTATTTATGTTTTTATTTACATTTGCCCATAGTTTCTTTGGGAAATTGGATGAGATTTGCTCAAAAAAAGGAGAAACGTTGTCCTTCAAACTACATAAATTAYAAACTGAGGTATTAATAATACACCAATTTATTGTTGGATCCATGAAGAGTGAGGAGGATTTGAGGCAATGTGTAGAGAGGAATGATTATTATTATATAATTATGTTTTTTAAATTAAAGTGTAATTGCATGAGTAGAAGGGACAGCTCTGCCACCTTTGAATTTAAATCTATCGACTGATACAGAGGATACCATGATGTTAGAAGGTTTGACAGTTTTCTTTCTGTGGAACAGATGATATTATGCTACTCATCTTAAATGCGTTACATATATTTTTGATATTTTGGTTAATTTAATGTTTAGTGTTGTAACTGGGAAAGAAAGTAATGCAATTTCAATTCTCTATGTTTTGCACATATGAAGCATTGACAATTAAACTACTTGAATCTTGAATCTTAATGTATAAAACGCTTTGAGATGTCAAAACTTTGTGCTGAAGAAAAAATATATAAGCATATCAACCAATGTCAAAAGTTGAAGTGTGTCTGTYGCTTCTTTGATACATGAAAATGCCCTAATGGTTGTATTTGAATTCAGGTTGGAAGATCTACTTAAGCAAAGCATGGATGTTTCAATAACCAAGTGACTGGAATAATATGCATGTCCATCTGTGCCGAATTTGGTCTGGAGGTCCCACAGTCAAAGTGGGAGACGCCACCAAGGGTGGTGATGAATGGAAGAGCTAAGATGTAGGGCTTGCAGATCCAGACAGACAAACAGGTAAAAACTAACCAACCAACCATTGTGGTYGACTAGCAAGAGAAGAAAGCAGTGATGAAAGATGTAGTAAGCCCAAGTGAGTTTAGGAAGGAGCACAAGAGCTGAAAGAGGAAATACTGAAGCTGAGCATGAAAGTGTCAGCAGTGCCAGTGGTCATTGGAGTACATGGTGCTGTGATCCCCCACCCCCACAATATATATATA
>NW_013952537.1:468257-470064 GCF_001266775.1 Austrofundulus limnaeus
AAAAAAAAAAAAAAAAAAATACAACTTTACCATGAATCAAACAGATACAAGCCATGAATGGATCAATCACATCGGGACAGAACCGAGTCAAGCTTGGCCAACACTCGTGAAACTGTTTAAAAGTCTGTGTGAAAAATATGTGAGGGCTCACTGTGTTATGTAAATGAACCACCGCAGAAAGTACATTTAGACCCCGCTCTCCTGCATTATTATGACTGCACCTCATTGAGGCGACTTCAAGGCAGGTTTTACCGCCRAAGATAAACATGCTCCTAAGTTGGGGCCCGAGACGTGATTGATTCAGACACACAGCGGTGCAGTGATGGAACATTTTATCACGGTTTGAGGCAGAAATCAACAAACGTTTTCACACATAACAACAGGAACAGATGTTGCCTTTAGAGAAGGAAAGATTACACCGTTCTGTATTTTCACACTAAAAGACGTTAAACAGAAAGAAAGAAAACACAAGAAGCTAAACATCTATTTTACCGCTCTTTTTTTCCCTCCTTCCTGTTGAAGAATAAATAAACAGTAGCAGAGAAATTATTCCTGCATCACAGCCTTTTTTTTCCCACTTCTTCACCTGTAGTTTGTAAAAATCAATGAGATGAACTGGTTGTCAGAAACTTGCCTAAAACATCACATGAAGGTCAGTGTTATTTGAAGGAATGCATATCACTCACCATCTTTTATTATTATTATTATTATTTTTTTTTTTTTTTTTTTTGAGGAAAAAACACAACTGAGGCTGTTTTGGACAAATCTTGCAAAAATCTTCATGCACAATCTCATAAAAACACAAGCTGTCGCGCTCAAAGTGCTTACATGTCAGCTTAGCGTTTCTAAAACTATGGGTTCTAGATGTTTTTGTGTTGGTTGATGTTGAGCTTCGCTCGTCCAGATTTAAATAAATTGACTCCAAAATGTGATCACTTCYATTGATTACTTTGAGTTTCAATAAAATCTGGCCAATAGTTCGATATTTTGTTTAACACAGCCAGAGTTGTGTTTCAATAGTTACTGTATGACACAATTTTACACAAAGATCTTGGATGGTTTGGTAGCACTCGGAATGTGTTGTGGATCAGTCTCACCAAATTTTAGCACAATGTCTATTAGCTCAACGTTTGTAAAATTAGCCAAGTTTTAACAAACTTTGTGTTTTTAAGGTMAGCTGGCTGCAGCAACCATCTTGATTTGGGTTGGCTCCAAAATGGGTAAAAACTTTAAGGTYYATCTAAGCTCTTTKGCARCRYGCAATAAAACAGACAACTTTAACTCCAAAATGTCCCAACATTACCATAAACATACTTCATGGCTTATTTGGTGAGTAATCAATCAGAGTTTATAATTATACCTTTTTGTGACACATTTTGTCCTATTAAGAGAGCAGATTTGATTTTAAAGTTGTTTTCAGATTATTATTTATTTTTTGTAGCTTGAAGTCAAACTATACTATATACCAGAATCAAGACTGAAAGTGTTGTTTACAAAATGTTGCATTTTGTTAGCTGATGTCATGTTTTTTTCTTCTTTATGACCCTAAAAAGTGAGAAAATAACACGCTTTTTATCCAAAACATTTTACCTAGAATTAAAAAGACATGTCTGCTGTGATGACAGCACAAAGAAAAAATTTAAAGTTGAGGGCAATTACTTTTAGGAACATACATCAAAAAACCTGAAATATTCCCATCTGTAGCGCATTTGTGATTTATTTTCAATCTGTGATTTAAACGCTGTTTAATGTGAAAACAGAGGTGCTAAGATAAAGTCACATGCTGCCTCCTAGTGGTTATTCAAAG
>NW_013952537.1:471509-474268 GCF_001266775.1 Austrofundulus limnaeus
GAGAGCACCCCTGTCATTGGATGACTCAGAGGATGAGAACGCTGACAGTAAGCAGCAGCAGCCGCAGCAGCAGCAGCAGCATCACAGACGGCCGTTTGTTTCTCCGAGCTTCACTCGTCCTTCTTGTTTCCCCAGCTGAACAGTTTGAACTTGGTGGGCTTTTTCTTGTTTTTGTCTTTTTTGAGGTCTACGACAGAACAACAACAAAAAAAAAAGAGACCAGATATAAAACACACAAACTGGCACAAAGTGAAAACATGTGATGAAACTTTGGCGTTAACTTTCTGAATCCATTAGAGTAAAAAGGCTAATCTCTGGCCCGTGGTCGGCGTTCGCTCGCTGAAATATAATGACCTTTCACAGAAATTCAATAAATCTCCTCAATTTCAGCTCCGCATTCACAATCATGAATTGCAAATGAAGCGGGGCTTGGACTCTGTTTTATCACGCAGAGTTATCAGAGGGTCAAATTAACTTGGTGCAACAACCATTTGTAGAACAGGAGAAAAATTAAATATTAGAAAAAACAAGCGGGAAGCATTTTCTCAATGCTTTAGTTCCATTAGATGACACCAGATCAAATGAGATGAAAAAAAAATGGTAGCACCTTTGAAAATGCACAACTTCCTCCACCCACCCCACACCCTGACACACACACACACACACACACACATTTACAAACTTCCATAACACAGTGAGAATACCCTACTTCACTTACCGATGCACATTATAACAATCCTAAATTTGATCATTTATGAGCCAGGTAAGTCACAGTGACACTGAGGTGGTGAGAACTAAAAAAAAAACAGCATAATGGAGGGAGGAGGAGGAGTAGGTGTAGAAACACTCACTGAAACTCTTCATCAGCTGGTTTAGCTGCTCATCCTCCTCTTCCTCCCTGAAGAAAAAAAAAAGAAACACAAAAAGCAGATTAATGACAGTCCATAGTGATGTGAATGTAGGCAGAGTTACAGTACAACACGACCCAACACGGTTATCAAATGTAAATTATTTAAAGAAAAATACTTGTAGTTGTAATAAAATATGTGAAGTCTGTAACTTGTGACACATTTCCTGGGAGTTGTACTCCAGTATTCTTCACTTTACTTCTGTTTTTTTATATTTAWATTTTTTAACTATTAGTTCTTAGCAAACTCAAAACATCAGCTGTACAAATGTCATCTGAAAAAAAAAACTGTCCAGGGGCTTTTAAAAGTATGGTTCACATTATTGAAAGTGGGTTTCTGAAAATGAATTGTAAATATCTTACCTGTAGCAGGTACCTCTTCGAGRAACCTCAGTTTAGAGAATAATTCTGACAGAACTGACAAGCTAACGGCTAGTCGTGTAGGGCCGAGAGAGTTGCTGCTTTCTTACAAAAAGAATTATACTTTATGGGTCTCTACACCAGCATCAGTTTCTCATCGCCCAATTATTTACAATGAATTATTTTAATAAAACAATTTGTTAATTCTGTGATTATTTGCAAAGTGGAAATGATGGTAGCAGCAACTAGTTTTAGCGCCCTCTGGAACATGGGGTACTTCTTAAAGGAATATTTTAATATTTCTGCTCAGATACTCAACTAATGAGAAGAGATGATGGTGTAAAAGTTCATAGATTTATTATTTTTTTATTTAATCCAGGACCTTCTTGCTGTGAGGCATCAGTGCYAACAACTAAGCTGCTGTGCTGCTGTTTAGTGTTTATGGAAAAGTGTAAAATATTTCTGAGATTGRAGTCATTAAAATGTCACAAATCTATTTTTGATCTGTTAGCTGTTAGCGCACAGGTCTGGTCGAACGTAACTGTTCTTCTACAACAGGTAAGATACTGATGGTTCATAACCTTTCCACAAAACACCACTTTTAAAGACGTGAACTATTACTTTAAAATGTGTTGGGATCCCTGTTTGTAAAGCTGAGGAGCACAATATTTTTACAGCATAAAAAGGTAGGTCAGATCTTAGTCATACAGCAGATTTAATCCACAACGGATCTCCACCAGTCTCCTGACCCACCTGAGTCGGTCCTCGTCCAGACCCTCCACAATGGCGTTCCTGTCATTAACAATCTCCAACAGTTTCCCCATCAGCTCCTCTTCTTTCTGTTTGTCCCAGGTGGTCTTCAGATGCTCTGCAGAAGCAGACAGGTGTTGGTCTAAAAGCGGCGTTGTGCGTCTGTAGAACACAGAACCTGGAACCGTTTCTCCGAAAGGCCTCACCTGGTTTCTCCATCAGTCTCCTGAGCGCCTCCTCAACACTGGGTTGCTCTTCCTCCAGTTCCTGAGTTTTCCCACTGAATGGGGAAAAAAAAAACAAAGAAAAATATCCACATGTATTTTTATTAGACAACAAATAGTGCTGCACAAACATCTCAAGTTTTTTCTAATTTTCTTTCATTTTTAGCAAACAAAAAGAGGTTATATCTTAGATAAATACATATTGCTCTAAACCTAACAAGGTGAAGTCCTCTGGATGGTTTCTTTCAATTTATATCCAAAAGACTTCCTCAGTCAGAGGCATTGCAGGCAAACTCTGCAGTTCCTCCACATAGTGAATCAACCAGTTTGTTGGAAACATCCTAAACTAGTTCAAAGGAAAAAAAAATTGTATAGGTCCTCTGGACGGGTTCTTCTTTAATGAAACGTTTCGTCTCTCTTCCAAGAGAGACGACGTTCCTGGCGTTCCTGGATTGCGATGTCTCGGTTTCGGATGGAGGACGGTTGGAAACTGGCGTGTATCGTAAGCCCACCCACAC
>NW_013952537.1:475561-484338 GCF_001266775.1 Austrofundulus limnaeus
GTGTGTGTGTGTGTGTGTGTGTGTGTGTGTGTGTGTGTGTGTGTGTGCGTGTGTGTGTGTGTATATACTCACATGTATACCAGCTCAGACTCACGACGCATGGCCAACTGCTTGTTTCTGATCAAGCTGAACCATTCGACCATAAGCTCATCCATGACAGAGTCATCTTCACCCTCTGTCACACACACACACAGACACACAATGTTAGACACACACACTTCTTCCTTTAAATCTGCATTTTTCTTTTACCTCAACACGAACACTAGAGATGTGATTTTCCTCACCTTCCTCGCTCCTGCGCAGCTTCATTTCCAGCTCGATTCCCGTCTTTTCCAGTTCGTTCAGATTGTTTTCAATTTCCCGAAGCTCTCTTATGATTTCCTCTGTGGGGATGAAGTCTGGTTTTGTCTGCACGTGTGACACAAATATATACAAACACAGCTGTTAAAAGAGGAGATTCTGAAGCAACACATGGAAAATAGCGAAAAAATCATTGATTTTTAACTACAGAAATCTACACCAGCAAATCTGAGGGATTACAACTCTTTTTAGTTTAAAGACTCTGGATAAACAGTCTGAGTTCAGATGAAAACACCATGTTTATCTAGATCACTGGATTATTGATGGTAGAACTGAAAAACAATTAAACTTCTGAAGCAAAGTTTAGTTTAGCGTCTAAGTGGGACTTTTGGTGAAAAAGTTTCAGCAGAAACTTTGGTGTAAACACAGCTGTCKGCAAAACAAACCTAAAACCATTACATTAAAAAAGGCTGGATTTTATCGACACAGAGAGAAAATACCTTCAGGATCGTCGACTCTGCCTTGGCGCCATTTCTCTTTGGCTCTTTTTGAGATTCTAAAAATAAAATTAAAATGTCAGAATAAAGACAACATAAACGCACGAAAACAAAAAGAATTAGCGTTTGTTTCATTTCATCTAAACTGAGCTAAACGGTTGTAGAGTTTGAGTTCTTACCCAGTGATGCTGGAGAAGTCGGAGTAATCCTGGAGCTGGAGGAAGGCCTGGTGGAAACCTTTGGCGTGTTTGTGGCTCCGTTAGCCGACGGTTTAGGAGAGGTCTGTGAAGAAGCCTGAGGTCTGTGGATGGATGGAAAGAAAAAAACAAAAAGACAGAAAGAGGGTTTAATCACCTGCTGTTATCAGCGCTCCTCTGTCTTTCTGCAGTTTTTTACTTTTGATTCATGGCTAAAAGGTGATGTGGGGGGAAGGAACTCTGAACAACGAGCATATGCTGCACCACAGAGAACCGACACCGTTTGGGGCTGACATGCGTGTGGCGGAAGAGGAGAGATCGGGGGTCTCTGACTGCAAATGATGGCCGAGCCATTTGGAGGAGCAGCGGGTACAGGCTTCCTGTGGGAGGACTGGATGGATGGATGGACCAGACATCAGGGGAAAAAAAAAAAAAAGACCTCCAACAATTAATGCTTCGTGATGTCAATATGCTGAGCACCCACCTACATACAGACGCCCCCCGTTGTTGTGGCAACAAGGACATGAGCCAACAGGAGAGAGAGCAAACCAGAAAGATGGTGGAGCCAGGAAAAAAAAATACAAATCAGTCAATACTTGAGTCAATACAACTCCTTACTTGGTGTCTTTGGAGACAGGTTTGAGCATCAACCTCCAGTCTGCAGGAGACTCATTTTCTAAAGAAAAGAAAGAGAAATAATGGATTTAGTTTCTTAAATCACATAGATGCTGCTTCAGTTCCTGTTTGTATTTTATGACAGAGATTGCAATATTAAAAAGGTCTGAATTCATATTAAAGTGGTTTTAAATAATAAAGATAATAAAAATTTTAAATAGAAAGAAAAAAACTGACAGGAAGCCCAAATAAAACCAGACGACTGATAAAATATGCATTTTGTGCTGAAGACTGACGTCAAATTGATGACAGGATTTTTAAACCTTGAACTCTTCAGAGCTGTGAGAATCTTAAATAATCATCATTATACATCTGCATCTGTTGAACTTCACGCACGGACGYTCCTCAGCTCTGAAACAAAATCATTTTCTGGACACAGGTTCTGATTCTGTAAAAAAGGACTTGTTTTTGGTGGGGTATTTACAAAGAAATGCATTATGYAGGCTGCCAGCTGTGAAAAGCTTGTGATCTAAAACTTGTAAAGCACAAATACAGAAAGAAATACTGTAAAACACACAGATTACAGTTACTACATGTTTTTATACTTTGAAAAATTAAGGTCAAATAATAATAGTTTGCACAAGTAAATAGAAGCAGCAAGATGTTTGTATTTGCTTCCCATGCATGAAGCCGTTTATTGTTTTGGACAGCAACTCACTGGGCTGCCACTGCTTGTGATTCTAAATTCTAAATTGTAAGAAAACAGAGACAAGGGGGAAAATTTTTGTTGTAGTCTCGTTAAATTCAGAGTATTTGAAATTATGGGTACATCCCCAGCTTTGTTTATTTCGTTTTCCTAGAAAGTCCGGTTCATTTGGTGAGGCGTTAATATGAGATCAAACTCATGTCCGCCTGCAAACCTTCGTTTCAGCCCAGCTGAAGTGAACTCTGATGCAGTTCGAATGCATGCGTGAATGCCAAGTGGACCGGGAAAGCACTCTACATGCAGGAAGTGGACTTTTTTGCAAGGCATTCTGAGTAAATTCAACTAAAACAAACGTGAGCTTTGCCAAGGACGAAAGAGAAATCCTACAAGCACTAAAATCTGTGTTAAAATCCGGTGATGAAGGAAGCTGCGCTCAGTTTCTTCTTCAGAGGTTTTCATTTCTTTTCCTTCAGGGGTTCTTGGTGCAGCGCCACCACAGGTGAGGGGGGCAAACTGCACCATTTGAAAATGTAACAACTGTTGCAAATTTGGATCCCAATTCAACCAAGTCTACTAGACTATCAAGTTTGAAGTCACCCTTTGTGACCAGTGAGTCGAATGGTTGAGTAGTTAGTTTTTGAAAAACACAGCTTGTTTTTAGGTGATTAACTTGCAAAACTGTCTAAATCCCACACTGTGTACCTGCACACACCTTGGAAGCAGCTTCCCACATTTATGATTGAATCTACTTGGAGTACACTTGTTAAATGAAAATAAGCTAATTTGAACCCGTTTTTAATAATTATCATTCATCATCAGAGTGGTCTTTAGACCTAGACATTCAGGCTGTAGTCTCAGATGTTTTTTTGTCAGAAGAAAGCTGCTGGGCAGGTTGAAACAAATGCTCTAAATTACACAGAATCTACAGCCCAAAACAACTTTGACTATTGTGAAAGAAAAATCTGTGGTGCAAACCTTTTTCAAGTGTTCAAAATTCAATTGAGACCCTTTAGAAAATCAGTTTAATTTAAAAAAATCAGTTTAATTGGCTTGTGCCAAGTTGAGTAGCCACTGTTTTGTTCATATTCAAACAGAAAGGTCAGACAGATTTACAGATTTTGCCAGTGAAGGTGTCAACAGTTTTGGTAAAGTAACTTGCTCAGTTATAAAATCACGTGTTTCACCTGATGTGTTGGCTGAGGTTTTGTCCACGTTTAACCTTCCTTTGTCTTGAGTCCTGTCTGCCAGTCCTCTCCGGCCAATCGGACTGGGAGAAGGCTTCCGGGGCTCCGGAAGCTGCAGGTCAGAGAGGATGGATGGGTCTGCCTTCAGCCTCACCCTGCCTCTCTCCTTCTTAGGCGTCTCAGCTTGAGCCGGAGATCTGAGGAGAAACTTAATTAATTAAATGCTACTCCTCACCAGCAGAGGTCAGGCTTATGTAGGGTTAAATCTAATCCCATTTGAGACTTCTTTACTTACTTATTATCCGTTTTCTTGAGAGCTACAGTTGTCCATGCTGGCTTATTGTTGTTATTGTTGGTCTCCTCAAACAGGTTTTTGGAGATAAAAGCTGCTGCTGAGGCTTTTGTCTCATTACTGTCAGAGTTTTCCTGTTTTGTCTTCACCCTGCCAGCCACAGCAGTCGTTTTAGCTGCGACTCCACCCTTATCCACATCGTTAACATTGATAACCACCGTTACAAGCTGACCTGGGAGGACTTCCTGCTTCTTACCAGTCACGGACGGACCTTTATGTACATCAGTGTTGAAGGTCGGCGTCTTTTTCTCTTCGWGATTAGATGTATGTTGAAGAAACTTTAGCTTGGCCTCTTGCGTCTTGGCCGCAGTGACGGAGGTAGAAGGAGCAGCCGTTGGAGCAGGGCTGATGGTGATGGTTGTGCTAAAGGTAGTGTCGTGTGAAGATGTGGGTTTGGACAGAAAACCTGTCGGACTTTTCTGCTCAGCAGGGCTCGGGGGTGATGCAGGCTGCAAAAATGGTGATGTAGAGACTGCATTGGAGCCTTTTGTGGTAGACTTATTGTCACGGGAAGCTGCAGGTTTGGACAGAAAAGCTGCTGGACTTTCTTTAGAAGCAGAACTAAGGCTTGATGAAGGTTTAGAAGGTGAAGCAGAAAATGCTTTGGTCCCTTTTGGGCTAAACGTAGTATCACGTGACGCTGTGGGTTTGGTCAGAGAAGCTGCTGGACTTTCTTTAGCAGCAGAACTAAAACCTGACGACAGCTTTGAAGAAGGTGAAGTAGGAAATGCACTAGAACCTTTYGTTGTAAAGTTAGTCTCTTGTGAAGCTGTGGGTTTGGTCAGAGAAGCTGCAGGACTTTCTTTAGCAGCAGAACTAAGGCTYGATGAAGGTTTCGAAAAAGGCGAAGTAGAAAATGCTTTGGTGTCTTTTGTGCCTAACTTGGTGTCATGTGAAGCTGCAGGTTTATACACAAATGCTGTTGGACTTTCTTTAGCAGCAGAACTAAGTCCCGACGAAGGCTTTGAAGAAGGTGAAGTAGAAAATGCACTAGAACCTTTTGTTGTAAAGTTAGTCTCTTGTGAAGCTATAGGTTTGGTCAAAAATGCTGTTGGACTTTCTTTAGCAGCAGAACTAAGTCCTGATGATGGTTTTGATGAAGGTGAAGTAGAAAATGCTTTGGCATCTTTTGTGCCTAACTTGGTGTCATGTGAAGCTGCAGGTTTAGACACAAACACTCTTGGACTTTCTTTAGCAGCAGAACTGAGTCCTGATGACGGCTTTGAAGGTGAAGTAGAAAATGCACTAGAACCTTTTGCTGCAAAGGTAGTGTCTGAAGAAGAAAATGCTTTGGAGCCTTTTGTTGTAAAGGTACTCTCCTGTGAAGCTGTGGGTTTAGTCAGAACAATTGTTGGACTTTCTTTAGCAGCAGAACTAAGGCCTGATGACGGCTTTGAAAAAAGTGAAGTAGAAAATGCACTAGAACCTTTTGCAGTTGATGGYGTCTC
This sequence comes from Austrofundulus limnaeus, assembly GCF_001266775.1. Classification (NCBI taxonomy): domain Eukaryota; kingdom Metazoa; phylum Chordata; class Actinopteri; order Cyprinodontiformes; family Rivulidae; genus Austrofundulus; species Austrofundulus limnaeus. Next base: position 480,861 of record NW_013952537.1, read on the forward strand.
ACATGAAGCTGCAGGTTTAGACACAAAAGCTGTTGAACTTTCCTTAGCAGCAGGAGCAGAGCCTGACGTGGGCCGTGAAGACGGCGAAGCTGCAAATGCGTTGGAGCCCTTCGTGGTAAAGGTTGTGTCACGGGATGCTGTTGGTTTGGACCCAAATGCTGTTGAGGTGTCCTTCGCAGCAGAGGAACCCGATAAAGTAGATAATCCAGCGGGGCCATTTGAAGGGGTGTCAGATGTCTTTGTTAACCACGATGATCCCACTGTCGACGGCGTGGGAGCCGGAGTTACTGTGTTAGCCTTACTGGGCTCTGGTTGAGGACTAAACTTGGAAATATAACTGTTTGCTGTTAAATCCCGAAGAGGCGAACTTGTGTTTGATGGTAGCAACCTGAAATACACAAAACATAATGATGAAATTCTTCAGCAGCTTCTATGTTCAGAACTAGGGATGCACTGAAATGAAAATTTCAGCCGATATCGATATCCTATATTATTATTGGTGTCAAACAGATACCACCTGACCAACCATCTCCCCTCCCAAACCAGAAACACAAAGCTAAAAATTGGGAAATCATTATTAGACATTAATATCGGCCCAGTTATCAGACCGATACCGATGTTAATGCCAATATATCGTGCATTCCTATTCAGAACTGCTGTTTCAAATTTAATGTTGTTGAAACATCCATAAATATATGTTAAAAAAAGAGSTACTAGCTTAGAGTTAGCTTGTAGAGTAATGTGAGACTCCAAGTATACAACAAAATGTATTTAACAGCTAAAAAAAAAAAAGGGGTTTGCATATGTCCCCTTTAATCATCTTACGAGTGTCCTTACTTTGCACAGTTCCTGTGATACAGCTTCCCGTCCACTAGATGTCGCTGCACCAAGTGTACATGTTGGTTGCATGACGTACATTTGTTGCTCAAGGTGCCGGTCTGATTGGATTTCCCAACATCCTGCAGAAGAGAAAGAAGACAGTGTACAAGGGGAAAACTTCAGACCTCAGTATGCTTGGCATGGTCAAAGCAATTATTATTTCTAATTATTAAGGTTTATTTTTAATTAGTTTGACTTAATGAACATCATTTTAACCTTTTGTCAGCAAATCTTCAACTTAATCAAATTTTTAGACTTTAGGCATTGCAATAAATCATGCATTCTGGTAATTGTTTTATCGTTTTGATGCAGCAGTTTTTACCTGTGTTGAATTTCTGACGGATTTCGGTGAAGAAGAGGGTCTTGTGATGTTGGAAGAACGAGGAGGACTGTTTTCTCTGGTGGGTTTAGAAGTGCCGAACACCTTAGATGTGACGGGTTGGTTCTTCTTTCCAGGTGGTTCGTCGGTGACGGGCTCCGCTGGACGCTTTATCCCTCCCATACCCCCAACTGTGTGCAAACACAAACAGAGATGATACAAGGTGGAGGTGGATAAAAGCAGGGGTGGGCACGACAGTGCAGCGTTTTAATACTCACTGGGAGAGCGTCCGTGGAAGTAGTTGTAGTACTGAGAGACATACGTCAGAATACTGAGTCGGTCGGGAACCCTTAGAGCCACCATGTCTTCTGCGTCCAACAACGCCGGAATTCCCAGTTCTTCTTCTGCAACCTTGAAGGCCTGCAGAGAAAGATCACGTTTCATCCATCWCATTTCTTTACCTGCTTCTCCTTCCCCGGGTCATGGGGAAGCTGCCACATCTCCAGCAGTCACTGCACCCCAGAGGAGTCGCAGGTCCATCAGACCCCCAGAAGGACCAACAACTATTTGTACTCTCACTCACACCKGGTGGAAACTTAAAGTTACAAATTAACCTAATGTGCAGGAAACCAGAGTACCCGGAGAAAAYCCACACATGCAAAGTTTTGATATATCCAAACACTATACACCTTAACTAAAATGTGAAACTCTATTTGCTTTACTTATTTTATATGTTTAGTCATGACTAGCACTGTGTCATCAGTTCCATAGAAAGAAAAAATGTTATTTACACTGATAATAAAAACTTGGATTACATTCTGTAAAGTTCAGAGCTGATTTAAAAAACAGAAAAAATAAATCCCAACATACTTCTGACTTGACTCARGTCCAAGGAAGTATAAAAAGAGAAAGTAAAAAGAAAACAAGCAGAGGCATGCCAGCGATCYCATCATTTATAACTTAATCAGTAATCTGATAACCAGACCCATATAATCTCTGTCCTTTCTCACTTTCTTACAAAGGGCCACAGTTTGAATAAGCTAACCAGCGCTCCAGATTAGGTTCTGATTAATTTTTTTAGGTTGCAGGGTTGAATCGTTTTGTCAGCCTAAAAAGTTCAAAGTCCAACCCAACACAATATTCTGGGCAGAAAATGAAATGAAAATATGTAACCAGGGAGCCAAAAATCTGAACATGCCCACATTGAAATGCTCTCTGTTTGGCAATAAGTTATGTGAGTCAACAGAGCACGCTGCTTTTGCAATATCCACACGTGTCTTGTGCCTTAACACTTTTCAATCAACCGATTTGTTATTTCAAGTTTAATTTATCAAACTTTTCTTTAAGTAAAATATTTTCTGGGCAACAACTATAATTTAGCAGTTTACAAAAAGCCTTTTATACAGATGGAAATATGTGGTTAGTTAATTAAAATTCATTTTAATTTTGAGGTTGAAGGGAAGACGGAAGACATCTAACTGATTAAGCTTAAGTGAGTGGGTTGTTAACAGGTTTCTACACAACTTGATGACACACTGAACAGGTAATGAAGCTATTTAAATGAGGTGTGTTAGAGCAGAGACTAATCCAGAAGAATCCAGAACAACCAGGACAATGTGTCCTAAGGCCAGGGTTGTTCTGGTTTAAACAATTAAATCACTTCACAGATATTATGACAAAATACGATTAGCAGCGTGGAGTGAGAAAGCACCATGCAGTACCTACATGAAAGACAGTCAAAGCCTATTTATGACTGATTACTTTTAAAGAAAAATAAAGAGCAGGGCACATTTACTACACACAAAACACAACAAAAAAGTTTACCAATATTGTAAACATCACAAGCACTAATGTACCCCCATACCATCAGCAAGGCATGCTTTTAAACTGTGTGCTGTTATATGCTGGGTGGTCCCTTTTCTTTTTTTCCAGCATAAATAATGTGGTTTCCAAAAAGATATTTTTATGTATTTTTTTTTTTACAATACATTAAGAACAAACATTATCAACAGGTGTGCAAATGAATAAAACAAACAAACACTAAACACCAGGACAGACCAAAATTTTGCTGGTTTTAAGACTGGTGGAATTATGAGTAGTTTGGGGAGTAATGGTAATTTGCGAGTAGCCTATTGCACACAAAAATAAACAAATAAATAAGCAAGAATAAATAAATGGAAAAAATAATCAGCTGGATGAAGGGACAGTTAAATAAATAGAGACATGCCAATCAAAAGCAAGATTTCAAAAATGCATAAGAATTCATGAAATGACTAAAGT
>NW_013952537.1:485258-492791 GCF_001266775.1 Austrofundulus limnaeus
AATTATAGGAGATCAATGAATGCACAGAAAAACATGAAATGATAGTTATTGATAAACAGGACAAACATGATAATTTAAAAAAAACTTTTTTTACTTAATTTCCTATAATTATTTAATACTAGAGTATTTATTTTTCTGGGTAAAATAACAGCAAAAAAGTAAAGAAAGTCAAAATAGTAACGTCTGTTTGAATTTTCTAAATTGTTGACTTGGATCTGTAATGTCTCCTTTATTTTCTTCGTAAGCATAAAAGAAACAACTACCTAATARATAGAGATCATTTCATCCCATAATCCTTTGCAACTGCAACCATCCACTTTTCCCACAGCTGTTCTAACTGAGATCCATGTGAGTTTAGAGAAGAGGAAATGCTTGAGCTTTAAACAATAATGGACATAAATAAAACATGTCCTACCAGTTTGTTGTTTTCATAGACATCTTCCTTCTTCAGAGAATTGAAATCACTGTAAAACAAAATATATATATATAGATGTATGAATAACAAAACATGTGATCGAGCTAATACCTTCTTGTGCTGTTTAGTCATACGTCAACAACATGACATGACACCAACAAGTGAGACAGATCAGCTGCTCGAAAACTGAAACCAACACAAAACTCAGGCTGCATTAATCACAGGGTGACAACTCTATAATCTTTCAGCTGTGTTTATGGTTTCAGTGTAAAGGAAGTGTATGGCTACAGATTTATTCCTTTTAACTTCTCTGAAACAAAACCAGGAAAAGTGTGGAAGTGTCAAAAGGTTCTGTTGACGACTTTAGGGACTGAAATATCTGGAGAACTGATTGGCGACGAGTCATAAGCAGACCTCTTTAGTGTAAAATGTACAGATAGAATAGATATTATATCCCTTTATTATTTATTTGTTTATTTATTATTGAAAAAGGTCTGAGATTTGATGGGTGGCTTTTTAAATCATGCAAGACTAATGATTTCATTTCAATCTTCGGGGAGAAAAGGATGATGTTCAGAAGCATTAAACCAGATCCGTTTTCTTCATTTTTACTGAGGTTTGCCTAACCTTTTTTTTTCTCACTCATTTAATCTGATTCAGCTTTAGCAGAGCYTAACTCAAGGCATGAAGGAAGCAAAAAAAACTCATTTTATATCAGATCTTTGAGAACTTATGATAAGCAGTTTGACACAAGAACACGTTTTTCCCATTTCTTAGTTAAATCTACAGCAAATGCTTCCTTGAAAGGCTTAAAAACACTATTCCTGCACAAGCTGTCAGAAGCATCATAAGAAAATGGAATCTCAACTGTAGGCCAAATGCTACATTTCATAAAATAGAAAAACAGGAGAACAAACTGTTTACAGAAACCAATAACTGGATAAATTGGCATGTTTAGCAATAATTATTAAGTTGAAGTTTTATCAAACTAAAATGACAGTGTTTAAATCTTCCCAAGTTCCCATATCACAGGGAGAACTTATTGTTTGATCAAATTTATCAGATATTTTTCCTGGTTGAATGAAATCAACGTTCTAATCCTCATCAACTCCACTAAAAAACTGATACTTTTGCATTATGGGTTAGCTGGTTTCAATGGACCCCCAGAGTCCAGAGCTGAGGCTTTTCCTGATTTCTAAGATTCATAAATRAAGTTTTGACCTGTTGATTCTAATTGTTTAAACCTACAGTGCAGATAATGTCWGAGTTAGTTCTTACAACTGGCTCTGTGGTTCTGGTCCAGCTGTTTTTACTTACATCAGGTCGGGTCTGTGTTTGTGGATGAGGGCGCAGAAAGCCAAGCCGTCCCTGAAGGACGTGGTCATGTTCGTGACGGAAACATCCCGGTAGCCCTCACACTGGATCCGGCACCACTGCTGCAGAGCCTTCACGGCCGCCATCCCGGAGCTCAGAGCTCAGAGCCCCGAACCCAAAGCGAGCCGAGCTCCGATCCGCCGTGGAGCTCCCAGATCTTTCCCTCCTCCTCCCTACACCTCCCACAGACGCAGACAACTCCAGAAACTTTTCTCAGCGGCTCGGACGCGCTGGGTCCAGGAAACTGGGCAGAAAACCCAGTTAGGTTCGGCTGTGAGAATCGTCTTCCACCGTCTGGTAGTTGAAACTTCACTGGAAGTGACACCTGACGAGGTGTGGGTGGAGTTCAGCCGTCTTCAGCGACTCTTCCTGCCTGTCAAATGCCACATCCACGCAGCTGTACCTCCAGGGGCGTGCACAGGGCAGCTGGGGGCCATGGGCTCAACTCTGCTGCAGCTTGTGGGTTACCAGCTGCGTTTCCATTAACCATGAAAATGCGCAAATTAGAATTTCGAAAGTAAATTTGCTCAATGGAAACGCGCCAATTTCGAAAAAAATTACGTTTTTCGACAAAATAATTTTGCACTAGGGTGTGGTGCTTTTTTCGGCCGTATCAAAATTGATGCATTTCGCAAAACTGCAATGGAAACACTTTTTTTTGCATCACAGGAGTCAAGTGATCAAGAACCGGCTGTTTCTACTGGCGAAAAAGAAGATGACGAAAAAGATAACAAGAAGTTAAAGTAGTAGGGAAATCGCTGAAGTAGTAAAAGAAAGTATTAAACTCACGGGCTACATTTTCCCAAAAACGCAGCATACGTAGCCGCTCCCAGTATAAGGGGCTTGTCACTCGAAAGCCTCGACAAGACGCCGATGTCTCCTCTGATGATTAGCGCTAGTACCATGGTAGCAATTATGCATGCGTTTACATCCATTGCCGCCATGTTTGTAATGACTTACGTATTCACGTGTGACTTTAGTAGCATTTCTTACTTAATGGAAACACTGCAATTGCGAAACTGTGGTTTTCGACATTAACAGAATATTGACAAAGTTGCGCAGATTTGCAATGGAAACACAGCTACAGACTCACCAGGTTAATGATCTGAATATTTGCACTGAATCAGGACTCACAGGTCCAAGGATACATGTTAACTTTTTGTTTACCTTGCAGTTCATTTTCACATTTTATGTTTTTGTTCCATTTGGTTTTTGTTCCACCTGTAAAGTGTTTTGTTTATTTGTAAGTGAAATTGTAAAAATAAAACCTCTAAGTAATCTGAATTCATCGTCAGGTTGTGTAGCGTGACTAACTAATCAACTAATCACTTCAGTGAGAGATTCACATTGAAGTGATCTGCGTTAACCAAGCTGTAGTCAAAGCAGTTTCAGAGTCTTTCCACTTGGTGGTCCTATACAGAGGCGTCAAGTAAAGTACTTTGTTAGACATTTTGGTTATCTATGTTTTACTTGACTTTTTATTTTTCAGCAAACTTTTTATTTCTACTCCTTACATTTGAAAAACCAAACTGTTTTATTTCTATTTCACATTGGCTTGTTTTCTTGCTGGCTTGTTCAGAAAAAATATCCAGATATATGGTACGGAAGCCGAGAGTGGACGTTTCCCACGTTATAATTTCCTTCCATGGTTTTCTCAACATATTGTGTCATTATCACTGAATAGCAATGACCGTTTTCTCAAGATAATGAGTTAATTTCCTGATGGTTTTCTGAAGACAACGAGTTGTGGTTTTCCTCTTGTGCATCAGTAGCCATGGAGAGGGCCTGGTCCCCTCAGTTGGTCACCGATAAAGTTTATTACATCGCTCAAGTATAAACGCCCAATGAGCTGAGGGCTGATATGAAAGTTATAAGACAAACAAATCACAATTTCAGTCTGTGATATGACACTAATAAATGACATAAAGCTATGTAAAATATAGGTTACCTTCAAGCCCAGGTTGTCCTTGCAAAAGACATCTACGATCTAATGATTTTTGGAWAAATAATAAATAAATAGTAAATCTGTGACCTGCCGGGTTCACATGGGAGGATAATCATGCCGAATTTTGCCCTTCTGACAATCATGCTCAGATTAGTGTGATGGCTCTAAAGATAATCAGATATTCCTGCCATGGGTGGTGTGTTGAGTGATCCAGTCAGCTCGGAAGGACGTCGGGACCGCTCCGACCTCAAATCGGGAATATTAAACACGTTCGATTTTTTGGCCCGATWTCRCAGCCTGTGTGGGGTTCACCCRAGAACAAACGATTTGCAGCCTSTTGAATGAGACGTGTAGGCAATCAGRRAGCAAGATGATGTAAACACGGAGGGGAATCCAAAATACAAAAGACATAAAAAACTGTCATCMCTCATGCCAATAAAAGACTAACAAATGACATTATTGTTAGTCAAACAGTAAAATTAAAGTATTATTTTACAGCATTTGACATGGATTGATTGTTTACCAACAGCCCCTTTTTGTGAAAGTGGTCTGCATGCGCCTGGATCTCCCTGATAACACCCAGAGCCTGCAGACTACAGCCTTTCTACCAAAAAACTATTGTTTTACTTGAACACGAGGTGTTACTGAGTACATGGCTTTTGTTKAGCTATTTTAGAAGCACTGAAATAAACTGAGTCGGGTGTGGTTTGGGCTTTAGTTAGCCAGCTTGTCCGGTCCTGTTCAGCTGGGTGTGTTGAAGCACAGAAGTTGTTTCTGCTCACCRTGTCACCTGACACCTGCCCTGCTCATAAAGACAGCAGGGCCGATAACGTGGAGGAGACAACTGTTTTGATAATTCAAACATGTAAATACCTGCACAGATGTGTCGGTTACGTCATATCTTGCTCCTGTTTAGACCTCTCTTTTCATTTTAGCAGTGAAAAAATGGATTTTAATAAATGAAGGGTTACTACATGTGCCGATAGAAACATGCTGTTGGTTAGTGGTGCAAGCTGAACCACAATCAGTTGTGCAACTAAACATCTTTCACAAGGACATCATCACTGACTGAACTGACTGCAATACTGAAGTGTTCTGAGGCACTTTTTTTACAATCTGCCATCATTTCCTTAAGAAAACCAAAAGAATTTAGTGTTTTTCAAACTAGAAACACATTTCCTGTGAAGATGTGAATGCTTGATGCTGAAAGATGGCTTAAAAAAGAAAAAAGCTAAAATCAGCTAAATAGAAGCTGGAGGAAGCCAAAATTAGTACAAGGGAGTTTAAAAGAGTAAAGATAAAGCAAAGACTTATGAACATTTTGAATGGTTTTAAAGATATTTAAGATAGTTCCATTAATGTTTAATAAAGAAAAAAAATGACCAACAAATCTAAATAACTCAAAAAGTATAAATTGTTGAAATACCAAAAGTCATAGCCAGCCTGTTGGGATGGAGTTGAATGTTTTGATAAATAAATTGTTGAAATAACTCAAAAATTGCAGAACGAGATTTACGAAAATCATCTCAATAGTGTGAATTCTTGGTAATCATTCACACAATTATACTCATACTTAAAGTTATCACTTTGTTCACTTTAAATGAAACACGTCATTTTTATAAGATAGTTTTCTGAGGTTCTGATACCTCTTTGGTCAAAATAGAACCATGCTTTTATTTTCTACCTGTCCTAAGAACTCTTTTTCATTGCAGTTTATTTTGATAACCAGACAGTGGCTGCTATAGTTACAACCCCTGGCAAAAAGTATGGAATCACCAGTCTTGGATGAGCACTCATTCAGACATTTCATTCTGTAAAACAAACTCAGATCAAAAACATGATGCAATAATAAGGTCATTCCAAAGTGCAACTTGTTGGCTTTCAGGCACACTCAAAAAAATGAAGTGAAAACATTGTGGAAGTCAGTGAATGTTACTTTTATTGACCAAGCACAGAGAAAAAATATGGAATCACTCAATTCTGAGGAAAAAGTATGGAATCACTCAAATTGGAGGTAGAAAATAAGGACACACCCAGTCAATTTCCTTTCCCTAAATGGACACCTGCCTCAGATTAGATCTGCTTGTTAGTCTGCAGTTAAAAACACCTGCAATCATGACACCTTGGAGGGCTGCTGGACGAAGTGGAGTGACAAGAACCATGGCTCCAACAAGAGAAATGTCTCTTGAAACAAAAGAGATGATTGTGAAACTTCTTGAAGAAAGTAACTCTTCACGCATGGTTGCTAAAGATGTGGGCTGTTCAGTCAGCTGTTTCCAAGATATGGACCAAATACAAACAGCATGGAATGGTTGTTAAAGCCAAGCGTACTGGTAGACCAAGAAAGACATCAAAGAGTCAAGACAAACAACTTAAGGCCATTTGTCTTGAAAACCAAAAAAGTAAAACTTAACAGATGAAGCATAAATGGGAGGAAGCTGGAGCCAATGTATGTGACTGAACCGTAAGAAATCACCTAAATGAAATGGGATTTCAATACAGGAAAGCTAAAAGAAAACCATCATTGCCACCTACACAAGAAAGAACAAGACTGCAATGGGCTAAGGAGAGGCTATCATGGACTGTGGATGACTGGATGAAAGTGATCTTCAGTGATGAGTCAAGAATCTGCACTGGACAAGGTGATGATGCTGGAACTGTTGTTTGGTGCCGTTCCAGTGAGATTAATGAAGAGGACTGCCTGAAGAAAACAACCAAATTTCCACAGTCCTGGATGACATGGGGCTGCATGTCAGGCAAAGGCACTGGGGAGATAACTGTGGTTCATTCTTCTATCAATGCACAAGTTTACATTGACATTTTGGACAGTTTTTTTTCATCCCTTCAATTGAACAGATGTTTGGAGGTGATAAAATATTTTTCCAAGATGACAATGCATCGTGCCTTAGGGCAAAAACAGTGAAGGCATTCCTTGGAGAAAGACACATTCAGTCGATGTCATGGCCTGCAAATAGTCCAGATCTCAACCCAATTGAAAACCTGTGGTGGAAATTGAAAAAAATGGTCCACAAGAAGTCTCCGACCTACAAAGCTGATCTGACAACTGTTATCAAAGAGAGTTGGCACCAAATTGATGAAGAATACTGTTTGTCACTCATCAAGTCCATGCCTCAGAGACTGCAAGCTGTTGTAAAAGCCAAAGGTGGTGCAACTAAATACTAGTGATGTATTTTGAATGGTCTTTTGTTTATCTGTTTTTCATGATTCCATACTTTTTTCCTCAGAATTGAGTGATTCCATTTTTTTTCTCTGTACTTGGTCAATAAAAGTAACATCCACTGACTTCCACAATGTTTTCTCTTCATTTCTTTGAAAGCCAACAAGTTGCACTTTGGAATGGCCTTATTATTGTATTGTGTTTTTGATCTGAGTTTGTTTTACAGAATGAAACGTCTGAACGAGTGCTCATCTAAGACTGCTGATTCCATACTTTTTTGCCAGGGGTTGTAGTGAATTTCAAATGTGGAATGATGTGAAAATTTTCAGTTGCAGCCTAATTTTGTGCAAAGCTGTTTTCAAGGCTGATTACATTATTTTATTTCCCACCTTCACCCACATTGTACCCATTTCAATCCGCTTAAACACTCCTACGTTTAAATTTTAATCCATGGAATGCACTTTGTGAATAAAGAGAAGGAAGATTTGGATCAGTTGTTCTGAACCATCATGTACAGKTGCTGGTCATAAAATTAGAATATCATGAAAAAGTAGATTTATTTCAGTAATTCCATTTAAAAAGTGAAACTTGTATATTATATTCATACATTACATACAAACT
>NW_013952537.1:494436-501537 GCF_001266775.1 Austrofundulus limnaeus
AAATGAAATAAACATTTGAAATATATGAGTTTGTATGTAATGTATGAATATAATATACAAGTTTCACTTTTTAAATGGAATTACTGAARTAAATCTACTTTTTCATGATATTCTAATTTTATGACCAGCACCTGTATTTTCTGTGAAGGGCTTGCGACCTGTCCAGGGTGTACCCCGCCTCTTGCACAGTAACTGCTGGATATGGGCACCAGTGACCCTGAAAGAAAGAAGCGGTTTAATGTTTTGAGACATTTGGAGACGTTTTTGCAAATACAGTTCAACTCATCTTTGATAACTGCAGTTTTTTGAGATTCTTGTTTGTTTGTTTGTTTTTTTTGTTCGTTTTTTTAATCTCACCTCCTTCATTGTCTTTCTCTCCTCGGTCTCAGGTAACAATTGTGCTGCATTATTTCGGTCACATCTGTATTAAGTTGGACCCAAGAATGAAGACAGACACATGGAGCTAAAAAAAAAAAAAGTAAAAACTAAACTGTATTTTTAAACATAACAAAAGCTGACGTGGCAGCACGAGGAGAACCAGATGTGGCATCAACTCAAGAAGAAATGAGAACTGAGGGATGCTATGCACAGGGCTGATGAACAGACACCTGGGCTAACTGACCAGGTGAGAGTGGGCAGGGCAGGAGCTGAGGAGCAGAAACTGGCAGAGGAAAACGTTAACTGATGGCACAAAGACAAATGGAACAGAGAAAACAAATAAATGAAATAAATCTAAAAAAGAAACCCAACATTATCAAGAAAAAATTCAAAAGAATAAAAACACAAATCCTGACAATTACTGCAGGCGTGTCTTCCATACCTTATCTTATTTTAAACATAACAGTGAATTTCTGTTTTGCTGGTTTTTGGTTATGTGCTGAAACAATGTGAGAGCAGACTGCTAGTAGCTTTTTGTCTTTTCTTTTGTTCTGAGAGTAATCTGAAGAGTTTAAACTTCTCATTTCCCAAGTACAGTGAATGCAGCATGATTTGAAGTAAAAGCTGAATGGTGAGAATGATAAGGGAGCTGGATTATTTGTCCTGGAASAGAGCGACAAACTTTCCGTCTGCGAGTGAAGGAAATATTTTTACCTGATAAAAAAATGAGTACAAAGTAAAAGGGTCACATCGTTCAAAGTACTGCGAGATGAAGCTGCCTCAAGGTGCACAGGCTACTTTAAAAACCATAAATACTTTTATGAGCCCCTTTGAAGCCATCATGCCAAGTCAGGCCATTCTCATTGTTGCGTCATATCCAAACAGAGGTTTTTACCTTTCACACACTCCAGCTGAGGCTTAAATGTCAGTGTGTGTGAATGAATGAAAGCAAATTTAAATGTGTACTGTGGGATTCTATGAGTAGATGTAAGTGTGCTACTGAGTACAAAGTTATAATCTGCATCATAATGAGATCTGTGCGCTGTTCAGACAGAAAGGCCTGAATTGGGGTGACACCAAAAGGGGGCACCCCTAAAGACTGAATTCAAACGAGTGCGAACTCTGAGTCTGAGGGTTTACAGCTAGAAGAGGGTAGAAAGACTACTTGAGTACTGATTAATTGATAACATCTGATTTAATATTTCAGAGTGATGTCTCTGCCTCAAGTGGAGAGCTTGGATTATATTTAAATAAGACATGAGACAGAGGGTTGGTGATGGCGTCAATTTGGACGTATTTTTCCTGAGTGAGTATAAACAGGCTGAAAATGTGGCAGGCCATAAATTATCATATATCCTCCCTCTGCCCTCCCACGGCTCATATAAGTACATTAACAGCAATAATGATGGCTGGATATTCTGTTTGTTTATTAATAATGTTATGTTTGGTGAAGAGGAAAAACGATTTTTTTTATGTTAACGGTGGTGATGGAAAAGCTGCGTGCTCACGTTCAATTGGATCAAATCAGCTGCTCTTCTAGCTCTTTTAACAACCAGCTTCAGACAAAACAAAGCATTTTCAAACAAAATAACCTGCAGAAGGCAGAGCTGATTGGAGTCCAGCTCCTCAGTGCTGTTGGACCGCTGCGGTGTTCCTCATGAACAAACACGCCCACAAAGTTCTAACCAATCACACGCTCTGAGTCGCAAAGTCTGCATAGCAGAGTTCTGACTGGAGGCAATGTACACAACAGCTGCCCCCGGGGGATAGCAGCAGGGGAGCAGACAGAAGTTGTGGAGTTTTTTTGTCACTCAGCAGGGGGAACGAGATGTGCAACTCGCAGCATAAACCAGCCTTAAKTATCTGGGTGTCTTGTTCACCAGTGATAGTAGGATGGAGCAGGAGATGGACCGACAGATTTGGGTCTCGTCCTCTGTAATGAGGGTGTTGCTTCGGTCAGTCGTAATGAAGAAAGAGCTGAGTCGAAAGGCAAAGCTATCGATTCACTGGTCTGTCTACATCCCAACCCTCATCTATGGTCATGAGGTGTGGATCATGACCAAAAGAATGAGATCCTGGATACAAGCAGCTGAAATGAGCTTCCTTCGTAGGGTGGCAGGGCTCAGCCTTAGAGAGAGGGTGAGGAGCTCCATCATCCAGAGGGAACTCGGAGTAGAGCCGCTGCTCCTCCACATCAAAAAGAGCCGGTTGAGGTGGTTCATCTGAGCAGTATGCCTCCTGGACGCCTTCCGGGCACGTCCCACTGGTAGGAGGCTCTGGGGAAGACCCAGGACTCGCTGGAGGGATTTTGTATCCTCTCTGGCCTGGGAACATCTCGCGGTCCCCCAGGACGAGCTGGAAAGTGTGACTGGGAAGAGGGATGTGTGGGTTTCTCTCTTGGACCTGTTGCTTCTGCGACCCGACTACAGATAAGCGAAAGAAGATGGAGATGGAGAAAATGATGTCATCAAACTGACAAAACATAGAAAGTTATGTGCCAATTCTGGTGTTTTAAAAGAGTAAAATAAAGGAAATGATTACAAATAGCATAATTACAAAATAACAAAACATCACTCAAATAAATGTAACTGAGTAAATGCAACTAGTTTTACAAACTTTTACACTGCTGTRGTTTTTATCATAACAGTTTCCACTTCTTCCTTTCAGGGTCACGGGGGCCCATATCTGCAGGGGCAGGGGTAAATATGTGCAGACAGTTTAGGAACAGAGTTGACCTGCACGGTGGTTAAAAAACACAAATAATGAATCAATTAGAAACTGAAGAGTCACAATCTTCTAAGCTCAGATTTTGATCAGAAATTAGATTTTAAAAACACACTCTAAGAAATGAAATGTTGGATTTACTTAACCATGTTATGTCAGTTGGTTYCACTTAAATGAGTTGRGTAAAKCCAAAKGAATATATCCAATTTCTAACCAAAGAACATGAGTATGTTGCTTTTAATTTACTCAACTCAGTTAAGTGGATAACATGGTTAAGTAAATCCAACATGTTTTTTAGAGTGCATGTAATAAAGCATGATTTTACTATTCAGGATTTGATAAGTCAGAATCAGATGATTGTGTCTGAGATATGTCTCCTTCTGACCAAATTAAAAAAAATGCAATAAATAAACTTTTCTTATCAAATGTTTGTGAGCTGGGTTTGCTTTCTTTCATGAACATTAAACAGGTTATAATGATGTTTACATGGTCCTTTGGTAATTTTACTGTTCAAAACTAAATAAAATAAAATAAAATATAATGTGTTTTTTTTATTTTTGAGTCATACTCCCATGATCATTTTCCTATTTAAACTGATCAAGTGGCCATCATCTTACTCACTGCAGGAAAAACTAAAACTGCAATTCAGGAATGTCTTCAGACCATTTTGGGAAATTCACAACTGACATTCTTGCTCAAATTAACACATAAACAAGACACAACACTGAAGCTTCAGGGAAAACCCAAACCTTCAACACCCCACAACATAAATGAATGAAGAAATGACCTTTAAAGATGCTAATTTTACATAAAAAAGGAGAGGGGAAAGGATCTCACACAGACAAAAGAAGCACAGTGAAAAGCTTTTATTGTGCTGCAGCAGAAAGGAGGCCCATGCCATCAACTTTAAAATAACTTTCAGGCAGAAAAGAAAAGTGAACCGAACAACGAAGAAGCTGTTTTTAGCCTCTTTATGACTCCCAGAACTSTCCTGCACAATAACCATCTGTCGCAGTGATTAAATGCATGTGTTGAAATCAAGTTTCATTGTACAACACTGAACATAATCACTTATTTAAACAAATAAAACTCRGCTTCTTAAAGCTTAAAGAACTTCAGCTGGAAWGAGGATTTCTTTAAAACCTTATTTTGCTTTTTGATGATGTGATCCCTAAATGCACATTACAAGCATGATCACACACATAAAAAAAAGGGGGACAGAATCCCACAAAATGTCCTGGACACACACACACACACACACACACACACACACACACACNCACACACACACACACACACACACACACACACACACACACACACACACTAATCCTCCCAAATCCAGACAGGAAATGTTCTCGTCAGCAGAGCACAATGCTTTTTGACAGAGACCCCCCACTCTGCGCTCTCCCCCCTCTTTCTCTCTCTGAATGATGTGTTTGCTCTCTTCAAACCTACCATCTGGAAGCTGTTAGCCTGAGAACGTCATGGCAGCCAATAAAAACATGTCTGCTGCAGGTCTTTATCAGCTGCAAACTTTACCAGAAGTCTGTGGTCAGAGAGAACACGGTGCAAGATTATCCTTTTTGGCTTTCCCTTTCTCCGTTTGTGTCCTTTCAATAAATCTTTTGTAAAAAAAAGAAAAAAATAACAGTCTTTCTGCATCAGTGCCTCCTTTATAAATGATTTCCTGTTTTGCTTTCTGTGGAAGGCAGCACACGCTGGAGAATTATTAAAGGAATTCAATCACAAATCTATCAAAAGTCCTCTGACGGCTCCTGAACATTTTCTGTTCACATGGCAGCTTTGTGGAAAAGACGAAGGAGACCGTGGCCTTTTATTTAGAACCAAAGCAGTGTCTTTAAAAAGGAAAACACTTGACAGGAAGGAGGAAAAGGTCACTAAAAAGAAAAGCTTGTGTACATTCTCTCATCCAGGTCATTCTTTTCAAACTAAACTTCTTTTAGCTTCTCAGACAAATATTTCCAAAAAGGAAAGAAGAAAAAAAAAGTCAAAGGACACAAAAACACAAATTTAACAAAATGAAAAAAAATGCATCAGTTTTCTGATTTACGGAAAGACTTGAAGCTATGAGCCTGACTGTAAAACGATAAAAAATATAAAGAATAAACACTACMGCATAGCTGTCAGTGAACAACTTTTATTTCCTGATGAACATCCGCMGCAGATCAGTATTTAGAGGTTACAGAAAGTGGATCAGGCAAAAGATTAAAAAAATAAAATAAAAAATGCAACAACATAGTCATTAAAACATCTGGTGCCAGGAGGGAATTACATTTTAATAAAGAAACCATCAATAACAGCATTGATTGAAGGTTGCCCTCTTGTGGTGGATAAACCTCACATGTTTTTTTAAAGCTAATTTCCTATTAATTAAAAACCTCTTTTAAAAACACAATACATGAAAAATACAACCAATTAGTGAGTTCACAATTAAAAATAAAAAAACAAATCTCGAAACAAAGCTCAGATCAGCATTAAAGGTCACGTTCAGGTGACTGCTAAAAGCCAGACGCATAGAAATGTAGTTTTTTAAGCACAGATTGCTTTTCATTCGTAACACTACAGCGGTCTTCAGTGTTTTCAACGTGACCAGGGTATAAAGCTGAACAAACAAAGCTTTGGGAAAAGCCAGACATGCAACAATAACGACATACGCAGAAGACACTACACTGCAGCCTGTAAACAAACAAGCGAGTCACAAACAAAAACACAGCAGATCAGAAACTACATTCAGATTCGTCACATTTAAGGATGGAAGACAACCCTCGTGTTTATTGCACATYGTCTCTCTGCTGATGGGAAGCTCTAAAAAAAGCACTTTTGATAAAACAAAAGCAAAATGAGCGAAGCGTTTCTAWAATTAAAGGTTAAAGGTGTTAAACTACTTGTCTGTCAGTGAGAGTGTCGAGGAAAGGCTCCTTTCTTTTCTTTTTAAAGGTGCAAAACCTGTTAAAGTTTAAGTGTGATGAAGCCAAACATGACCYGACTTGCTCCTAAATAGCTTCACTTTCACTTCTAACAGTAACAGTTTATCTTGGCTCTGTCTTCAGAACACTGCGAGAGGAAATAAAAACTATTCATTCTCAATTAAAAAGGCCTGTAGCCGACTTATTGGAAAGCACCCAGAGTTAAAGAGATTGATGAGCTCGTCACACAGTTATGTCCTACACTGAAAAAAATGAAAACCTCAAGACGTTTGTTCTTCAGTGGTTTAACTTCTGAGCTTAAACTAGACAGCAAAATGAAACACTGCTGTAAATAAGCCACAAAATGTCGCAACTACTTGATGTTCTCTTAGACGTCCAGTGTTTTGGAGCGCAAAACAAAACAAAACATAAAAAAAGGAAAATCACAACTGTCCTTCTGCTCACATGGTGCCTCATCTCCGCTGCAAACGCTTCACTTCCAGCTGATGGTGAAGTTCTGACTCAGGTTCAGACCCAAATCTGCGACTGACAACACCTGCAGAGGAGGAGGGACAAATAAAAAACACAAACACTGTCATTTTAGATTTAAATACAGAACTTCTTCTTGCCATAAGATTAAAAACATCTTGTTTTGGGACTTTCCCTTAAATGAATACTTTACTGATGTTTGGACATCGGTGAACTCTCAGCCGAATCAACACTGGAAAAAATCCCCAGCTCAGTATATAAAGAGCTACGAGCAACACACCAGGAATATTTCACAAAMACAAAGCCCAGAAATGACAGTGACTGAATGAACAGTGAAGTGCWCCCGTGTCGTTTTTCTGAATGGCTGTTTGCCTAATCTTTATGTCCTCCGTTTCCAGAGCTGACCAGCAGGTGAACCTGTAACCGGAACAAGCTCTGCCTGCTAGACGAGCGTGGCGGCATGTCTGCTGGAAGCTGGTTCCTCTCCACGCCAGCCTTGCACCGTGTCACTTTAAGTTAAAGGGGCAATATCATGTAAAAACAACTTTTTTGAGTTTTATATCATGTTATAATGTTACAC
>NW_013952537.1:501995-503728 GCF_001266775.1 Austrofundulus limnaeus
ATAAAAACAGCATTTTAATAACAGCTAAAGGTGACATAGATACTTTATTATGGTATAGTGTTTAAATGTATGCCTGAGAAACACATAATATTGTCCCTTTAATAGCTGTGATTGTTAGCCGGGTTTGGGACGGTTCTGTTTACCAGGATTTTGGTTCTTGGGACAAGTCGTTTGGATTATAATTATAGGGTTAGGAGGGCAATCTGATGGTGAACTTCTGGCTCGTTTGAGGCTTCTACCTTTTGTGCTTATTTTAGCCCAACTCCTTGCTCTTTCTTGGATAAGCTCATTTATTAAAAATGTTTGTACACAACACCTCCCCTCCTCACCTGGTTGTCTCTGTAGGAGAACTGTACTTCTTGGGAATTCACCAGCACTTTGTCTGGCCTCTCCTGGACACCGTAGAAAGATGCTGAGGCGACAGAGATGAACGTGGCTTCTTGTTGGCTGTGGAGCACCTGGGATRTCATCACATTCTGAGAAAAAAAAATAGGTAAGTAATATTTAATCAAATTATTATATACGTTTACTAAATATGAACATTACACATCTGAACTTTACATGTCTTTTCATTTATGTTGTATTGAATGTTTGGATTAGCCTTAATTTAACAGGGAGCACAGTTACATCCCAACAGTAAAAAATGTTAATAGTATAAAAATTGACAAAACAGTTTTCTGTAAAGAGAATTAACCTGACATGTTTAATTGCGTAAAAAGACAATAATTTCAAATGAAATGTCAGGACTGTTTAATGAAACATCATTTCTTTAAATTACAAACTGAGATTTCTCTGTAAACAAGGTCAAAAGCTTTCGATGAGTGTAGGATGACTCGCAGCTCCTGACCAGAATATTCTGTTTCCAACTTCTTTTACAGTTTCAACAAACTAGAGCACAGTTGGTCCAAACTATCAACTGGATTTCTGATCCAAATCGGATCGTGATTCCAGATGGATGGGAGAGGCGGTGGAAAAAATCGAGCGTGAAAACCTGGGTGACGTTGAAGATGATGTAGGTGTACTGGTTGGTCTCGAAGGTGTCCATGGTCTCTCCATCATCCCAGAACAGATCTCCAGCAGCAGAACCGTTGATCGAAAGAGCCGAGACCAGGTGCAGGGGCTGACCGGTGCTGACCCACAGAGTCAGGTTTGGAGCCTGTTCCCACACAAACAGAAATATTAGTAAGAACTAAGACTAAAAAAGGCTTAATTTAGACTCAAATTTTTGAATATCATCAGAGTTGTAAAGTAACTAAGTACAAATACTTCTTTACTGTATTTAAGTAGAATTTTTGGGTATCTGTACTTTACTTGAGTAATTATTTTTCAGCCTTCTTTTTACTTCTACTTCTTACATTTTCACACAGCTATCTGTACTTTGTGCTCCTTACATTTTTTTTAAAAAGCAAGAAGTATAAAGTCGTTACTTTTATTTAATTTTTGCTTGTTTTCATTCCAGCTTGTTGTAAAAAATAAAAACTATCCATACAAATTGTGCCTCCTAGATAGAGTGAATTTAATTGTGGTTGAATGAGAAGTATAAATATATAAAATTCTGATACCGTATTAGTTTGTACACAAACGAATCATGTCACACTCCAGCAGGACATAATTATTAAAACAAAAGGCTTGTACTTAAGAAGTATTTGTATTTCAGGAATTATATTATTGCATCCTGATGCATCTCAGTAATCCAGGTTAAAAATCAAAAGGAAAAAAAAATTGTATAGGTC
>NW_013952537.1:510005-513032 GCF_001266775.1 Austrofundulus limnaeus
GTACAAAAAATATCAGATACTTTAAGACTTTTACGCAAGTAATATTCCCAAAGGAGACTTTAACTTTTACCAAAGTTGTTTTTTGGTAAGATACTTGTACTTTTACTCAAGTATCACTTTGTGGTACTTTATACAACACTGAATATCATATACTAGATGTCAGATACGATCGTATCATTTTATGGGGGAGAAAACTGATCTTATTTACCTGCGTTGGTACAACTGAACCTTCACGCAAATGAACGTTGATCTTATCTAACGGTGCATCGAGTCGAAGCTCTTCTCCTTTGCTGCGCACAGCGTTGCCCTGAGGTGAAAACAAATACGTGAAAGTGGAAATAGTCCTTTAAAACCATCGATTACCTTTTATTGTTTCGTTTATATCAAATCCTACCGTGAAGTAGTCGTACCACAGACCCTCTGGGAAGTAACCGTCCACATAGTTGACTCCGGGATCCAGCACTGGTGTCACTAATAAACTCTTTCCCCAAAGGAACTGCTTGTCAATCCCGTAGGTTTTTACATCTTTTGGAAACCTGGCAAGACGCATGTGAAGGGTTAAAATGGGTATAAACAAGCACACAAAATAAAAGGAGAAAAACTTCCTACTCACTCAAACATTATTGGTCGTGCAACAGTGTGTCCGTGTACGTGTGCGTGATGAAAGAGTGTGTAGAGGAAGGGGAAGAGGGAGTAACGCAGCAGCAGAGCCTGCTTCATGGCCGTACGAGCGAACGGGCTGAAAACTGTCGGATCCTGAGGCTGCAAGGGCATTTATTTAGGAAACAGAAAAAGAATAAAACAAAACATCTTCAATGCGCTTGATCGCAAAACAGCTCCAGGTCAGGAGGAGTCAGAAATCATGATTACAGGAGCGTTAAATGAGGGGGAAAAAAACTCTCTAAAAGCATCTCCTGTACAAACAGATCACTATTGTTATTATTCTTCTCACAATTAAAATGTCCAGTTAAATTATTGCTCAATTAGCTGATGCCTTCATTAAACACATTTGTGGCCCACACCTGTGTTTTGTTATTTGAGATGGATGCACAGCGTTTACCTGCATGCCAATAGAATTGTGGTTTCGCGCGAAAGGATAGAAAGCTCCCAGCTGAGTCCAGCGGATGCACAGTTCCTCRAGTGGTTCCTCACTGAAGCCACAGATGTCGGCTCCCACCAACGGGATGCCCAGAAGGTTAAAGGTCAACACACCTGAAATGGAATAAGGTGAAAAATATGGGTTGTAAAACAAACGTCCACTTACTTTAAGTCAAGATAAAATAAGCTAAAATGTATTTATTGTTACTGTACAAATAATATAACAAAATTGCAAAAAAAAATTAAACTACAGAACCAAAAGCTGCTGAATATACTGTACAGTACATGCACCAGTGTGTGTGATTTGGCRACACCTAGTGGCAAAGTTGCACATTGCAGTCAATTGTAAGCACCTTATCTTGTGCAATAAAACATAAAATGATTGTGAGAAATGATGAAAGTCCTGTATGGGAAAGACATGATCTGGACTCCATGTCTAGTTTGTCAGTTCAGCCACAACAGAAACACAGAGGTTTCTAAAAATATAGCATTTGGTATTTACATAAAAGCAAATAAGTAAAATATTAGGGCTGGGCGGTATGACCTCAAATTCATATCATGGTATAAATTGAATCCTTTCACGGTAACAGTATATATTGTGGTAGGAAATTATCATAAAAGCAAAGATAATGTAATTTTTAAGAGCATTTATTTTGCAGAAAACTGTTATCATAATCAAACCCAGTATTGTTGTTGTGGTGCAAATGAACATAACAGAAGTACAAAATGTTTTTTTATATATTGAAAAATGGTTTCAACAACAAACAAAAATAAATTTTCAACAATATCAAAATAAAGTGGATGTTACAACCAGAACTTCAAGTAAAATTAGCCATTTAGACATTAAAAAAATTTAAGTTGTCATAAGTTGTCTAAAATGTTATAGTGTGACAGGACCTTAAGGGGATTAATTAAACACATAATCCTAATCATAAAACAATTTCAGATATCTGGAATATAAGTGTGGTGAAGCCAAATAAATGTAACATCTGACTGCCATGCCATACATACAACTGACCAGAAGAATCCGACTGTTACATTAGCAAGATGGATTTATAACTGAACGAACGTCTACGTCTTTTTTTATCATCTCTGTGGGTAACAATACTTTTTTTTTTCTCCGACAACTTGGGTGTGAAAAAACTACGGTTGTTTAAGCTTCGTTCTGCTCGACGTGCAGCGGGAGGGAGGGAGGAAGTGATCCTGCGACACAACGGCAAGAAATAACTTTTCTACAGGGGAGGGGGACATTTTGAGGATTTATTCTCTCTATAAGTGTTTTTATATGCTAGAATTTCTTCATTATATTTCGAACTCCTGCTCAGTTGTCTCTGCACTCACAGCCCTGTTTACACAGGTGCGATGACGTAACGACGACAGGACGGTAGAGGGTAAATTTCTACCGTAGGCCAACTTCATACCATTTGTACAATCTATCGCATATACCGCGCAGCCCTATAAAATATAAAGATTTCCTTCAAATGAAAATTTTCTTCCAAAAAAAATAAACATGCACACATACACCACATCGCATTTCTGTCCATGGATTTCCTTGAATGCAATATGCAGGAACTTTACATGGATAATTTCACTTCTTTCTTGAATTTAAATCTTGCCTGAATTAATTTGCTGCCAATTATTCTCGATACAAAGCCGTTAGAATAACAACAGATTGGAATACTTGGAGGGTTTAAATACATGATCAAAAATAGGTTCATTAAGCACTTAATGAAAACTTCATTAAGGTCACAAAAAATCATAAGGTGGCACCAAAATCAAAACCCGAAACAGAATTTCAGGGGATTTGTTATGATGTTTTCATAAGTAGGTTAGGAGTTATGGAATAACCTTGTGATATATATATATACAGTTGTGGTCAAAAGTTTACATACACTTGTAAAGAAACATAATGTTATGGCTGTCTTGAGT
>NW_013952537.1:514500-517804 GCF_001266775.1 Austrofundulus limnaeus
AATTCCAGTGAAATATATTTATGTTTGTGGTTGTAATGTGACAAAATATGGAAAAGTTCAAGGGGTATGAATACTTTTGCAAACCACTGTACTACTAATATAAACTTATTAAAGCTTGTCCTCTCTTAAACATGTATCTTTAAAACAAATTCTGTATATAATCTCCTGAGACCTGTGTAAGAAATGTATTGATTTATATTGAGTCTTAAATGCATGTTATAGACATACTTGAGATGATTAGAATATTTTACGKTCAATGTGCAATCAGATTATTTTTATGTTGTGGTTAAGCTAAAGTAAGAACAGTGAGTTCTGAGGGATAATCTAGTGACACGCCTCACACTGATACAACACAATCAGACACATGATGTTCCTACATCGGAGATTTCCAGACTTCTTGTTTGAGATCTGGGTCGCCCGATAGTTGAGGTCATGTCCCCTATATCAACCACTGCCTTCCTCTCACAACTCTTTATGATATTATCTTGTTTATACGGTCAGTGTTATTGTGCTATTTTGTTGTCTTGTTTGCATTTTACTTCCAATAGTCTGAATTAAACAAATAGAAAAACTGAGTGGAGCCTCTAACCTGCGATGGAAGTGTAAAGCTCTTTCCACAGGCTCCTGTTGTCTCCCAGCCAGTGACCAGAATACAACCCCTGACTGGGGAAGGTGGAGCGGGAGATCACAAAAGGTCTTTTTGCCAAAATCCGCTTCAGAGCACTAAATAAAAGGGAACAAATAGGAGAAAACAGCAAAAACAATTTAAGGAAGAAATAAAAACAACAAAACAGGAACTGTCTTTTAGTGCGTCTCATGTATTTTCTGTTGTGTCAGCGCATTAAAGGTCCAGACCTTGCAGTGGCTTTAGCTTCCATCAGTCCATAAAGATTATGGATATTATAATGTGTGGAGAGTTTCTGCTGTGCAGASGCACACACCGTTTTAGATCTCAGCAAACCTCCCAGCACGCCTGGAACACAAGAGCACATCCTGGCAGTCAGAATGAAATGGTTGTAYGTTGTTGTTGTTGTTGTTGTGTGTGTGTGTTATTTGTTGTCTTCAACCTGGAGTGTAAGGTGGATTTTCAAGACTATTTGATGGACAGCCATTTATTGATCCATCCAGGAAGTTTGATGGCTCATTCATGTCCTAAAAATAAATTAAACAGTTAACAGTGAGCGGTACACAGAGAAGGCTTTGAACTCGCATCGATTTAAGCTCTTTACGTACAATCCATAATCCATCAAATGGGATTTTCTCGTGGAACCGGCGCAGGTTTTCATACCACCATTCGTGTGTAACTTCATTTGAGAAATCAGGAAATACTGTCAGACCAGGCCAAACCTAATGGAAGAGTGAAAAAAAACATTTAAGAAGGAGTTTAACATTTAGTTAGAAGCTTAGGGTTACGTCTTATCTTATCGACTGTATCGACAGTTTATTGCATTTTATGATAGATAAATAATTACACCAACAGGGTTGAGTCTGAAATCTCTTCCAGCTAATCTATCTCACCTTCCCAATTAGTGGGTTTCCCTGAGAGTCTTTGATAAAAACTCCTCTCTTCAGTCCCTCGTCGAAGGGCCAGTATGAGCCCTTGGGTTGTGAGCTGCTGATAGCCGAGTCCTGCAGCCGGAGAACGAAGGATCGTTAAGACAAGACACAAAAACACGTRGACAGCAGATAAGAACTTCTAAGTACCACGATTATGACGTAGGTCTGGTTATGAGCGTGCAGGTCTTTTACAACGTCAGGAAGCGTGCCAAAACTTTTAGGATCAAAAGTGAAGTCCTTGGCCTGGTCCATGTAGTCGATGTCATTCCAYTGGACATCCTGAAGTCAAACAAACCCACGGTTATCACAAATATCTGTGATTAAATACACAAAAAGATGAGGACGATTTTGAGTTAAAGATAAATAATAGCATTAAATATGTCAGATGAACTGATGAAATGTTTTAAATCTAAGCAAAAAAAAAACTATATGTGTTGAAATTTATGATAAGCCGATTTTAAAAAAACATAATTAAAAGGGAGATCTGACAAGTGTGATTTATTTAAGAAGGAGGAGCAAACAAGCAAACAAAAAAACAAAAAAAAAATACATTTATTTGACTTAGCTTGTGCTTGATGATCCAACGCAGAAAAAAAAAAAAAATCACCTGAGGTATGCCATTATTCCTCATGTTCTTAACAACTTCCCAGGTAGAATTACTGGAGCCGTATCCCCAGCGACAGAGGTGGAACCCTAAAGCCCAGAAAATGGGCATGAGTGGGTGTCCTGGACACAAAAAAAAAAAGTTGAACAAAAACCTTATTATTTTGTTTTTAAACTATTGCTCCTGGCTTTGGACATGTTTTAAAAATCATATGAATCTTATAAACCTAACTAAGTTGTAATTCAGTRATTTCAGTCATGCTCAGCACTCACACTGACCTACAACATCCACATACTGTTCAACCACTGAAGTGGGATCAGGGCCGAGAAAAACATAAAAGTCAAGGATTCCACCAATAGTCCTCCAGGTGATGGCCGGGCCGGGCTGCAGCACCACATCTGATTAAACAGAAAAGAAAACAAGTTAACACAGTCAACGAGGAAACACGTTTAGCTACAAAACTGAGAGCTGAGGGCTTTAAGCATAAATATGAATTAAATGAACAGTTTTGCATTTTTTTAGAAAGGCAAAACAGGTAAAAGTGAACAAGGATCTATATCAAAGCATATTTTAAATATTCTTTGTGTAAGTTTATGTTTGCTCCTGAAAAAAACAGTATAAAGAAATAGAACTTTACGAGTGCAGCTCCATAAGTTCACCCTTAAACACTCAACTATGATTTCCTAGTTTTGTCTGCAGTAKGTTTTGTACTCCGCCCCATATCCAGACTTAAAGCAGACTGACCCATAGCATTACTGTTCAGCAGGAAGAAGCCGTGTGCATTCCCTCCATCTTCCACTGCGAGGTAAAATGGATGGGACCCATACAGGTTTGTCTTTTCCTRTATGACAGGAATTAAAAAATAAATAAATAAAACACACACTTACATCCCATTTTCTTTAATGACAACTTAAGAACAACTGTAAATATTTCCAGTCAAGCATGAAACTTTAACTGAGGGATATGTAAATAAAACAAATAAGGTGATTTTGCAGCTGTGCTCCATAATAACTATCCATCATTGACATAAACACTCTGACAAGTCCTATGAACTTTTCAGTGATGCTTAACAAAACAGAAACACTGCAAAAACTGTCCATCTTACCAAGTTTTAAAATCTTATATCCAGCCAAAAAGTCTTTT
>NW_013952537.1:518164-529186 GCF_001266775.1 Austrofundulus limnaeus
GTTTAGTAAATCAGTCTCAAAACAAGATCAAAAAGACTTTTTGGCTGGATATAAGATTTTAAAACTTGGTAAGATGGACAGTTTTTGCAGTGTTTTTACTGATGTTACAACAGGACAAAACATGTAATGAGAACAACGAAGCCTGTGATTACCGTAGGGGGGACGTCTCTGGCCCACATGGTGAGGGTGTTCCAGTGGAAGTCGTGCAAAAAGGTGGAACGGTGCTCACCCAGGCCGTAAATGAACTGAGTGGGCAGGGAGGTGGAAAACTGCAGGAACTGATCCGCGTAGAAGAGAGGAGCCACCGTGGTGTTCAGACTAAAATCAAGCAGAGCAGAGAATCTGCATCATTTATACACTGAAAGGTCATTCAAAAATAATAAAAACCTTCTAGTACATAGTGGATCTGGCTGCATAGTCCAAAAACTCAAAATAATAAAAATTATTGTCACCTTACAGGCTGTTTTTGATCTTTTTAAAAATGTCACGAGGTTAAGAAAAGATGGAAGGGGGGATTTTTAGCTAAAATAGTACTACCCAACTTTTTTTTTACTCTGAGGCCCTCCTCTTGCAACAACTAAAGTCTGAGCTTAGCATCACTGAATWAGAAGTTTCTTATTGGAGTCAAACTCACAGCACGACTCCTGTAGCTCTCCTCCTCACGATGAGACCAAACGGCTGCTTTGAAAACTCTACAACGTACTCCGGGTTCTTTGCCTTCTCTGTCACAGTGGGGACAGAGATCGGGACCTCAAAACGTGGACTCGAGGGATCCGTTATCTATATTGAGAACAAAATTACATGCTGGAGAATGAACGATATTAACATTGTGTTCAGTGTTTTAGATGTTTCTCTGCTTCAACACAGTTGAGTGAACAAGCAATGAGTTTCTGCAGAACTTGATGACAACAGCCACAGAATGAGCCGAGTTGGAGAAGGGAAACAACAAAAACATGCAGGATAGTGGCCCTTAAGTACCAGGATTGGACTTTGCTGGTATTTGAAGTGGAAAAGCAAACATCTGATCAATAAAGTAACAAAGAAAAAGCTTTCAAAACCATTTAACTTAATTAAAAACCAACCACAAAATGTTGACGTAAACAGAAAACAAGAGCACAGCTTGATCTGTAAACTGTTTTAGTAACCTCTGTTGGGTAAAAAAAAATCATTAAGTAAAGATTTGAGTGATAAAGATGATGAGCAGTCAACTGATACCCATTGTTACATCAGTTTGTGCAACAAGAGCTGGGAACAAAGTTTACGCTGATCTGAAGTGATCTGGAGGTCTAAGGTATTTTGGCACACTTAGGAGTTTAATGGTTTAAATGTCTGAATACTCTACTCACCCTGACACGCAGTCTTGTGTCTGTCTCATGTCGTATCTCCAAACCTACAGCGAGGATGTCTCCAGGGTAGTAAGTCTTCACCTCCTTCACAAGTGTGCCCTTGAGGCCCGTCGAAGTGTCATTTAGTGACGCCAGCGAGTAGGAAGGGAAGTCCAGAGGGTAGAAACACCAGGGGATACCATTTCTCCGTGGTCGGCCGGCAGAGGAAGTGGAAGCCGGGATGAAGCAACAGTTTCTCGCCTCACACAACTGGCGCGTCACAACGACACCCCTTTCAGGGTAGCAATCAAACCTCCACGCATCTGGGATTAAACTGCAGGCCTCGCTGCGAGAAGCAGCAGCGGGGGTTCTCACTTCGACTGATAATCTGGAGTCCGGTGCCTGCCCTGGAGCTGGAGGTCTATGTTGAGGCTGGCTGGACGGACTGTGCAGCCAGTATATGGTGTGCACCAGCCAGCCTCCGCCAAGAATCAGCAGGAGGCAGCCGATTATCACCACAGCTGTAGTGACGGAGCACGATGGCCTACGTGGGAGCAAGGAGGTGCTTTCTGGCTCTGGCACCTGGAAACACGGCATTAAATCAAATTGAACAAAACCTACACATCCATAATCCACCTTTAAGACTTTCAACTCTACAAGTTTTAAAAAATCAGCTCTGTTCTGACTAGTATGGCTTCAAATGAGGAAGCTTTCCCTATTCAATAAAGCTTMATCATCTCTTCCTAATAAAACTGTTTCAGTGGGTTTTAGACAAACTCTCACATGTAGACTAAAAGAASTTGAGTTATTCTGCTTATTCCCTCAGACAGATAGAGCAGCAGTAAAAAGAAACCTGATATGAACTCACTGCAACCTCCTCTTGAGCCGGACGAGACTCTTCTGATAAAACTGTACTGGAAAACTGAACATCTTCAGGGTTCAGCTTTTTGTAAGACACCATCGTGTTAATGTGTCTGTCAAACAGATAAAAAGCAGAAGTGAAAAAGAAAAGTAATGTCACATGTTACATAAATGAGGACAAAGGTTTTATTGGCGTTTGCATTATGATTAATGCWATCCAATTGCATAAATTTACTAAAAACATACATGTCTAATTATAATGTTATTATAAAATATTTGATTTAAGAATCATAGATTATTGTAGAGCTTAACATAATAATCTTTCTTTTACATTCATTGCAAATGTTAAATTAACAGATAAAAGGACAAAATCAGAACTGTCAGTGCGTTAAGTTGTAAGACTAATAACAAACATGATGAAGACACTAAATTAATTCCAGAYTGTAAGCCTATCTGCCTTTCTGCACGTAGTAATACACAGTCAGTACTACAGTGAAAAGAGTCCGTGAAAACACACAAACGCATTTTTATTACAGAATAAGCTTAGCGTTAGCTAACTTTAGCTAAAGTTCAAGTAAAGTGACTGCTTTAGCTGTAAGGGGAGACAATTTCAACATCTTACCTTGAAACTGTCTGAAACTGAAAGTGAAAGAAATACAGCATACACGAAAAACGGTTCTTCTTAAACAACTACTGGGGCAGTGAGGTCTTTTCTATCGCAGATAACCCGACCGATCCGCTGCATCTTGTGTTTACTCACATGTCGCATTCAATGTCCCTCGGAATTTCTATCATTTCTGTTTATGGACCCTTCAACCAATGAGGTATATCACGTAATACGTCATTGCTTCCAACAAACTTATTTTTCTAGAAGTGAAACGCGATGCCATGAATGCGTGTCAACATATTTAAGTTTATGTATATTATGACTGAGATTACTGGTTAATAAACATTAACGAATTAAGTGTTTTGTATTACAAATTACCACCGTCGGTAAACACAACTAGTTTACTGCGTCTACGGTGGCCCGCAGAGCTCAAGCTTGAAACCGAGCCTCTGTCAAAACCTTTTGTGGTTCTGCAGTTATGTGAGAACCCGATAACATGTTTTGTTTGTAATCTATAGAAGCCAAACTCTGAAATATTATTACTTTGCTATCTCATATACAGTATATTATTTCATATTTATTTATGGCTACAGGTAAACTCAATGAGATGCAAGTCTCATTCTGAATGCACACGTTTAAGGTGTACATAAAATAGTTACACAACCAATGCAGTTCATCCTGCAATTACATAAAATAAACTGTTGATCTATAAATATATCATAATTATGACTTAAGAGTATTTCTTTCTTTAACCAAAATGGTGAACAGACTTCCACAGCTTTCCTGCCCAAAGAGAAAAACCATTACATATCAAAAATATTGTTTCAAAAATAAATGCAGCATTTGGATTTGCAACTTAACATTTAATTTAGGCCAATAGTCAATACACGACAGGTTTCTGGCTCATTTGGGTCGGTCACAGTATAGTCAAATTTGGCTGCCACAATTGCTCATAGCTTATTTTTCTAAAGCTTCCTAAAGTGAAAATCAGTTCACTTCTAATATAACAAAGTCAGAGTTTAGCGAAATAACCTCACTCCTGTAAGCACAACAATCAGAACACAATGCTTAATACTTTTATTGTTCCTCATAACACATCTCATACAGGTATATTTCTCATCTACATGGCTCTAAATTATTTCCTTTTTAGATCACGACCTTAAAAGACAATTTAAGTAAAAAAAAAAAGTTATCAAGGCATTACTATAGTGTTTGACACATGTCACAATGTATTTTTTATCACTTGGTAGTTTCCTCACAGAATGAATTTCAGCCTTACAGGATAGTTAAACCTGCTTAACGGCCACCATAACAAAACAATTATTTCTTAGGCCCACATACACAGTTCAATGACAAATACTGCTTCAACAAAGTAAAGTTACAGACTTAATTTGTACTACCATAATACTTGAAACATGAGTGCAATAGTGAAACGTATCTAACATGAGAATGATTTATCAGAGTATGCCCTCGTCGTCGCTGGATGTTACAGATTTTCTAATACAGAAACATTTTTTGCAATCATGTTGACAGTGCTAGTTCCAGGAAATTACTTCTTAATTTATGAACAACTCTGAACATTTCAGGAAGTTAAATACTTTAATGCTTTTGATATAAAGCACCACATACAAGTTTAACAATCTATTTATAGAACAATTCCTTAATTTATCTTGTATTAAACTGACACTTTTCTGGTTATGTAAATGTGTCACAGTCATTTTTGTCCGTAATGCACATATTAATTGGAGAGTTGTTGTCACTCAGGGAGAAGTCGTCATTCTCCGCGGAGACTGAAGACTCCATGTCCGCGTTAAGTTGCCCGTGCTTTCGCCTGTGTAGCCTCAGGCTCTGCGAGCGACTGAAGCCTCTCCCGCAGATGTCGCAGCCGTAAGGCCTCTCGCCGGTGTGAAGCCTGATGTGATTCTTTAGGCTCGAAGACCGAGTGAAACTTTTGTCGCATTCGGGACAGTCAAATTTCTCACCAAAGTGAATTTTCTCGTGCTCCCTCAAGCGGCCGGACTGGTTGAAGCTCCTGTCGCACACGGAGCAGTGATAAGGTCTCTCCCCCGTGTGTGTGAGTCTGTGTCTGTTCATGGCGCCAGAGTGGGCAAAGCTCTTGCCACAGTCYGGGCAGGAGAACGGCTTTTCACCCGTGTGGACTTTATAATGACCTTTGAGTTGACCTTTCTGTGTGAACTGTTTCCCACACAGTGTGCACTGGTATGGTTTCTCACCAGAGTGAATTCGCATGTGGATTTGAAGCGCTGACATCTTGTGGCAGTCTCTTCCACAGAGCCCACAGCAATAAGAGTTCTTTGCTCGATTGCCGTTGTGCTGCTTTTGAACTGCTGATTCTTGAGGTTCATCTTTTTCATTGTCAGTGGCTGGTTCAGCCTCGTGTTCTGACACTGTGAATGGAAAGATACAAAAATAAAAGTTTTTTGTGAGACAATTAGAACAATCAATAGCAGTCTACTGCTTGCTTTAATAAGAAATAGCATTCAGCTTGTACTTAA
This sequence comes from Austrofundulus limnaeus, assembly GCF_001266775.1. NCBI lineage: Eukaryota > Metazoa > Chordata > Actinopteri > Cyprinodontiformes > Rivulidae > Austrofundulus > Austrofundulus limnaeus. The sequence continues at coordinate 523,474 of NW_013952537.1, forward strand.
ACCTTAATTAAATTTAGGTTGAGCTATTGAAATAAAAACTCTAAAACTTCAACCTCAATAAAATCACTTGTAACACATATAGAAAATACTACTGTATTTTTTCACTTCTAATTCAAAACCATTCAAACCAGTTATTTAGTACACTGCTCAATCTAGGCCAGGGGTTTGCAACATGAGGTTCTGGGGCACATGTGGCTCTTGGTCCCTTTGCAGCTTTGACCAAAACTAACATGAAATTAAATTTTAAATGAGCAGTTTTCCTGTCAATTTGTTTTCAAATATGTGATCAATACTGCTAATGCAAGAAGTGAAGCATGTTGATTAGATCATGCTAGTAGCCTGTTAGCAACTTCAATAATCCAACTTCCAGCCTCAAAGATAAGAATTAGAAATAATTATACAGTATGTCTGCACAAGTCAGTTGTAATTTTTATTTAATTTAGTATAAACTATATAGTATTTTTCTTGTTTACATAAATATGGTATTTTTCCTTTTATTGTACTAAAGTGTAAAAATAACAACACTAAACTTTGCTCTATATTTTTAGTTTTATAATGTCACCCACACAGGCCATAAAGGCCCCCAGTGGCCCATGAGCCACCAGTTGATAATCACAGTTGCAGCATGTTTTGCAGGTCCAGACACATTTTATTATTGAGTCAAAGAGCAGAAATGGCTCTTTTGATTGTAAAGATTGCAGACACCTGATCTAGGCCAAAGTAATATTACATTTGATTTAAGTTAATAACCAGTGGTAAATACATTCAGTAACACACAGTAAGAAATCACATTAGAACCTGCTGTGAGATATTTCTCTCACCGTTTACAGTTTCCTCCTCTTCTTCCTCCTTCACTGTAATCTTGATATCTGTGTTACTTTCCTGCTGCTGTTCTTCAGCTTCCTCTCGTGTGGTACAGTCCTCACCAGCAGATCTCTGCTCTGAAGTTTCTTCTGCTAGGAAGAAAACGTCACATCATAAATGGCAAACAGTCTCGATAAAAGACATAGCTCTCATTTTTTCAAGTGGCTTTCTGTGGAGAAGACACAAGTGGAATGTATCTTACCGGTTTAAAATACAACATTCACTTGAACAGTTTTAATTTGTTTGAGGTCTGGGTTGTTTTAGACCAGGGGTGTTCAAACTGTGGGGCCCCTAGGAGGCGCCACTGGTTTTGGAGGGGTGCGCGATGTGAATCAGGAAGTAGGGAAATAATACATTCACACTGCAGGTCTTAGATTAAATTTTTGTTTGCTCAGATATTTTTTTTCCATGGTGTTTCCAATTATTATTAAAATGTGACCTCCTCCAGACATTCAGAGGCAACACGTTGTGGGCAAAGGAAGCCGTCACACGCAGCGGGCTTTGTTTGAGGAATTATGGTGCGTTCACACCGAACGCGATTTCAGCGTCAGGAGCAGCAGGTTTACATACAAAGTCTATGGTGGACGCGCTTCAAGCAACGTCGGGAAGTTCTGCGGCGCCTCAAGCGCGATTAGAGCAGCGCGATTTGAACGATTTGGACGATCTGAGCGTCGAACGCTCAGATCGTCCAAATCGTCCAAATCGCTGAAGTTAGAAAATCTGAACTTTTGCAGCTCGACGCGCAGCGTCAACCAATCAGAGAGACTCCACTGTGTGACGTAGTGACATATTTCCCGACGGGACAGTTTACTGAATGATGTCCACTAACCTGAAACAGACAGAGCTCCTGCTCTTTAGCTGAAATGAGTGCCTGCAGTCGTGTCCTGATCCGCAGCAATGCGTGACAGCGACTCATCAGACTGAAAAAAATAGTCCTGAAAGCGAGCTGTGAGCCTCTACTCTGAATTATCTGGTGAATTAATTATGAATTAATTATCTGATGAACGTGACACGTTCTGGCTCTCTGTAAATAAAGCAAAGCCACTTCCTCGTCCGACATTAAACAGCCCCACAGAGGAGGGAGGGGCGGGGCGGCTGTCGCCGTGCAGCGCAGCTGTCCTGCGTCTGACCTCAAAGTGCACAAGCTTCAAACTTCAGCGTTGGCTGCGATTTTGACRCTGAAATCGCGTTCGGTGTGAACGCACCATTAGCCACACGTTACATGCGTTAGCTTGTGTGATTCTGAAGTTCCTGTTACGGCTGCACAATATATTGAAAATTCATCGTCATCACGATAGCAGCCTGTGCAATATGCATATCGCAACAACTGCATAAACTGCAATAAATGGTTGGCTCCAAAGTTTGCATTTTCGAGTTTTGTCACTCAGATGGAAGTTTGAAGTATTTCACCAATCAAATAGAGCTCTTAATATATTTGGCCAGTTGGATGGATCCCTTCATAAAAAAATMATTTCAGAATGAAAATGATTTTTTTATGGTTTTTTTTTGCTCTGAATCAAGAGCAGAAAGACATAAAAACTACATAATTATGTATTTGGCATTTGTTCATTTATCGCTAATCCTATCATCCTCGCAATATTAAGCACCAATTTCGCACTTCGCAGGTTTTTCTAATATCATGCAGCCTTAGTTCCTGTGCAATCACACGCGAATAAACTATTATCCGACATGCTCGTTCGGTCCAGCCAGCGTTCACATTTAACCTTGGCTACATTCACACTGCAGGTCTTAATGCTCAGTTCCGATTTTTTGAAAAAATCCGATCTTTTTGTGTGAACGTTCACATTACATTTTAAATTCGACCTGCATCAGACCCCTGTGTGAACGCTMCACAGCGCTGATGTGACGCATGCGCAGTAAAAGACGTGACGTCTCATCAGCCGGCTTGTTTGTTTACAGAGCTAGCATGGATGCTACATTTTGCACATAGAATCGGAAGTTGTTGTTTAATCAGAGCAGATTAAATAATTATCTGACACGCTTCTTTAGTTCAGTATTTATATCTGAACCTGCCTCTGACCGGGATGCTCCAGTGAAGCTCTTTTTTTTTTGAACGAAACTACGAGCTGGAAAAAAAAGTATCGACCGAGTAGCTAACTTTGGGATCGATACTCTCCGCGACCCAGGCTGGACATCGTTATTATCATACTATCTACGTGGAAAATGAAAAGTAAAAAGACGAAGCAACTGGACTTGTGTTTTGGAGCTGTAAACACACGGAGCTACAGATTTAAACAACGAGACTTCASGTTAGTGTCTTAATGATCCTTCACCCCATCCTCACTGACACTGCAGTCACTTTGAAAACATCAGATATACTGTATATCCAATTTAAAACCACATACTGAAACGGCCTGGGTCGGATTTGAAAAAATCGGATTTGTCTCGTTCAGACTGTCACAAAAAAAATTGGATATGAGTCAGATGGGTCAAAAAAAATCGGATTTGGGTCGGATTTGCCTGCAGTGTGAACGTAGCCCTTGACTCTTGATGGATTCTCTGGCGCAGCATTTTATCTTTGGGGCGGAGCTTCGAGCAGAAGATAAAATAAACCTAGACTATTGATTCCAACATGTTACTATTGACACGGTCCAACGCTAATTTAGCATCATCTGTTGCTGTAAATTTTCAGTCATCCAGGACAAGTGAAGTAAAAAGAACAAGGACGAAGCAGCTGGACGTTTGTTCTGTAGCTGAAAACATGCAGAGTTCTGCGTTTGAAACATCCATCAGGTAACGTTTTCAATTCTTGGATCGACCCAATCCTTTCACTGCTACCTCAGAGACGTTACCCGAGTAGTCCGATGAAATGAGACATTAGCATTCAGAGTCCCTCTAATATGAGGCGTAGAGCCAAAAACAACAGTATTTGAGCCACATTTACCTGCAGTGTGAACGAAGACTAAAAGAAAACAAGAAAGGGGTTGTTGTGATGTGAGGTGATTAAAATATATATATATTTTTTTTAAAAAGCACAGATGCTTAAAAGATGTAAAAGAAAAAAATATTAAAAACTAACTTTTTAAAAATATAAACTGAACATTAATTTTAGGAACAAAAATTTTAACAAAAATGATAGCTATGTGTACGTGTGTGTGTGTTGGTTTGCTATCTGAAACATACAACACTCATAACTCCATATTTAAAAAGGTCCAAATTATTAATTCACAGGAGAGCAGAAAAGTGTTTTTACTTACCAGATAAAAATTTCTCCTCCTCCTCCTCTTTTACGATTACATTGATGTGGGACATGGAAACGCTGTCCTCTGTATGGTTGACTGGTTCTCTCTGTAGAAATTTGGGCTGATCTTCTTTGACACAGTTTAGATCCTGTGAGGACAGGGGCTCAGCTGCACTAGGACATGTCTGGTTGTCAGATACCTGGCACATTAAAAGAAAACAACCCAAGCTGATATAAAAGGAAAGTTTTCATTTGAAGCTGTGCTTAAAGGCAGAAGTCTTCAACCCTGTTCCTCATGACCCACTGTTCTGCATGTTTTAGGTAGTTCTCTGCTTCAACACACCTGACTGAAATAAATGAGTGACTGACAGGCTTTGAGTGGGTAATTTAATTATTTGAATCAGCTGTGTCGAAGCAGGGAAACAGCTAAAAACATGCAGGACAATGGGTCATGAAGACCAGGGTTGAAGGGTTTAATGTCTGTACTTTGCAGCTGGTCTCTTCTTGCTGGGATGAATCCTCTGATGAAGCTTGTGTCGCTGATACAACACCAGTAACAATCTCGTTCTTGCTCTGTGTGCACGACCGCTTGTGATTTCTGAGCGTTCCTGCCAACGAGAAGTGCCTGCCGCAGTCGGCGCAGGTGTACGGCTTTTCCCCGGTGTGTATCCTGGAGTGCCTCCGAAGTTCCCCCGGAGCAACGAACGACTTTGCACACTGCGTGCAACTGTACGGTTTTTCTCCCCTGTGAGTTCGCATGTGCGTGGTCAACGTCCACTGCTGCGCAAACGTCTTGCCACAGTCAGAGCAGTGGTACGGCGTGATACCGGTGTGGAGACGCTCGTGTCTCACGAGTGTCCCCGACAAGGCAAAGCGCTTGTCACAGAACGAGCACTGGAAGGGCCTCTCGCCAGTGTGAGTCCTCTGATGGTCCCGCAGCTCAGCCGCCGAGTTACAGCTCTTGTTGCAGTTGGAACAAGGAAACTTCTTCCTTGTGAAACCTGCCACAATCTCAGAGTGCATCGCCTCCAGGTGCGTCTTCAGGTGCCAGTGGCGAGAAAAGCTCTTCGGACAGATGGAGCAGTGGTAGGGTCTCTCGCCGGTGTGTGTTCGCCGGTGCAGCCGGAGCTCCCCCTGACTGGCAAATCTTTTCTCACAGAAAGTGCACGGGAACGGCTTTTCTCCGGTGTGAACCCTCTGGTGAATTATGAGGAGCCCCTTTTCCGGAAATCTCTTTTCACACATGGAGCAGGGGAAAGGCCTCTCTCCTGAGTGAGTGCGCAGGTGCCGCTGAAGTTTCGAGGCATAAGGGAAGTCTTTACCGCACACCGAGCAGCTGTGAACAACGGGTGGGCTTTCATTCTCACTGCAATGCAATTTATTTGAGGGAGCTTCTGCTGGTACAATGTCAGAGATACCGTTCACTCCTGTGTGAACACAAAGACAAGAAATTAGTTTTTTTTTCTTTTTTGATAACTAAAACAGGTTCGGAAAAATTAGTGAGGGCAGTAACTTTTGAACTGGGACAGTGTGAATATGTTGGACATGCACAGGGTTTTTGGTTTTAATTGTTATTCATTATTTCTATAAATAAATTCCCTACTTTAACTGGCATTTTACACTATACATATGCATATTATATATATA
>NW_013952537.1:530846-533054 GCF_001266775.1 Austrofundulus limnaeus
ATTCACTACCCATCCCTACGACAAGAAAAAAATATTTTCCAACTAAATTAACCTGGAGTTTATCTTCAATATTGTAATAAGTTATCAAAACTTTAAATGAGCAAAGGTAAAATGATTTTAAGTAATATAATGACAATGTATTTATGTACATTTGTGTATTCATAAAACAGGCAGGGGATGTATTGTGTTGGCTCTGAAAATTGTTTAGGAAATACAACAGATTAAATAATTAAACAAATTTCTTAAAAAAATACGACAGTAGTGAGATTGTAAGTTCTTCTCTAAGTGGACCTGGAAGTCTTGAGGCTAAAGAAAAGGCCCACCACAAACAGAACACTGTGTGTTTTCAGATGAMCTTCATTCACTCACTGGAATCAAAGAACTCCACTTCTTCCCCATCAGAGTTAATTAGGCCTCCAATTTCCTGCTGATCATCATCAAGTACCACAGCTTGTCCAAAGTCGTCTGGGTTCTCAGAGCACATCTCTCAAATATACACACTAGTAAAAAGAAAAATCATATTTCAGTAAAAAGACATGTACATTATATAGCAAAAACTCACCTTACTGAAATAATTAATCCTTTATTATCATCTGCAAAACAAAATAAATTGTCTGAAACTATATGGTTAAAATTGTTAAGAAAAAGGTGAGAATTTGTTTTATTTTGTTGAGTTTAACACAAGAATTAAGCAGTTGCTGGTTATCTGAAAATATGATTTGAAATGAAAAATACCAAACATAATGTAGTTTGTCAAATACAAAGATAGTCTTTTGGCACCAAAAGATGATTCCTTAAGTGTCATCAGCTGAAAACACAGTAAATGTTAAACCATCTCTTAAGGTTCTGCGTAAGATCTTTGCTGATTTGTAAATTGTTATTTCTTAATATGTATTTTCAAATACTGTTAAATTTTACGTGAATGGGTCTCTTTTTTTGTCCTCTACTTGTCCACTTTCATCATTTAATAATCACACACTAAACAAAAAGCTGGTCAGGTACAAAGACTGGACAAAAATAAAAGGAGTAAGAATGAGCCACATTCCACAGAAGGTCTTTAAAAGACCTTAAGAAATCCTGAAGAATTATCATTTAACATCTCCTTGAAGGTTTACAAGAAAGTCTGACTTATTGTTGGTAATTTAAGTTAGTAACTTTACACTATACATTTGATGATTATAAGGCAGCTGGTATAATTTCTATACTTATTTTTGTGCATTTAGGATATACAGTTTGTGATTAATTGTTTACAAAATAAAATATACTTTGCATGTATTTATATTTCACCCTAGGTATGATTGATTTAGCTCCTGGTGCGGTGTTGATTTCAATAGGATTCCCTCTGTTTTTATATTATTACTTTCACAGAACACTGTCAGCCCCTCCACCCTGGAGGACATCCTGTGTCCTGCTCAAGGACACTGAAGCAGAGGATGCTGATGACGTAAAGGTGCAAGAGCCAGCTTCTGTAAAGTGTTATTGATAACCTGATGATCGAGCATTCTGGATTGAAAGGAAGGGGGGAAACACCCTGAAAAGGTGACACACATGAGCACGGAAAAGCCATGCTAACTCAGTAGCATTAGCTTTAGTCTCATTTAGCTGCATTGCATGTTGGATAAACTGTGTTCTTCAGTTAGTTAACTAACTAAAAAACCTGTAACTCAAACTCTGGTGAAAATAATGAGAAAACGCAAGTATTTCGAGCAGAACTACCCAACAGAACAGACAGTAATTCAGTCGTAAACTACATTTACAAGCCGTGACCACCGATGATCTGGTCAGCGACGACCACCACCTCAGGACTGATGATTAACGAGCAAACAAGTCACAAGATACAAGCGATTAGTTGATACCGACCCCCATCTAAACTACAACTCGTGTTCAGCAAAATCCAAGGAATTCATCTGGACCACTGAAAACATTGACTAATTTCTTTCAAATCCCCTCCCCAGCTCGCTAAATCGACTAGCTAATAACACAGACAATAGATATGTTGACCAACCTCTGCCAGACTCCTTTGAACAAAAGTAGGCGCTAAAATATTTTTTTTTATATTTCTACTTCTCTGTCAGGTTCGTGCTCGGCATGCTGGAAGAGTGAGTCACAAAACTGTAAACAAACAAACCAGCCACGTTTGATCAAGGTCTGATGATGACATCTTTAGCAGAAAAGGCTAGTTAGCTCGCTTACGGCACTGTCCAGACT